>NW_009918608.1:97735-113215 GCF_000696875.1 Nestor notabilis
AAAGGTAGAAAAAAGAAATCATTTTAGTGATACTTGTGTTCCCCCCCCCACCCCCGTCTTAAAATGGAGATAGTGTGTTCGCATGAGCAGTTTCACAAATGCTTACAACTCCTTCATATTTGCCAAATACAGTACAATACTTCTTCCAAATCGGTATACCTGGATAATATATAGTAGAAAAGGAAAGAGCCTTGAAACCTCTTTCATGAGGTTTGCATATATTACTCATTCTTGCTCTAAATTAAGCTATTCTTAGACATGGTGGTTTTTGTACATTGAATGAAGTTCGCCTTCTTCTACTATAACAATTACCGTGTAAGGTTCAAGTTTGCAGTTCAGTTTGCATTTGGTTGAATAGTGCAACAGTAGTTATTTCTAAGTGTTTATTTATAGAAGCAGTTGATGTGCAGCAATCTGTTTTATCATTTCTTCCACACAACGGACAATGATGGCAAAGGGACCCTGTAGCATGGGACTGATTTAATGAGACGTGAAATGGGTGAGCCAGTGAAATGTGCTTGTGTCAAAGAGGGCTAATAGTATCCTGGGCTACGCTAGACAAAGCATTGCCAGCAGATCAAGGGAAGTGATCCTTGCCATCTACTGATGAGGTCATACCTGGAGTACTGTGATCAGTTCTGGACTCCCTAGTACAATAAAAGACATAAACATACTGGAGAGAGTTTGCTGAATGGCCACGAAGGGATTGGAGCATTTCTTCTGTGGGGAAGAGCAAGGATTGTTCAGCCTGGAACAGAGAAGGCTTGGGGGATCTCATCAGTGTATATACATACCTGAAGGAAAGGTGCAAAGAGGATGGAGCCAGGCTCCTTTCAGTGGTGCTTGGTGAAATGGACCCCAGGCACACAGAGAGAAACATAAGAGGTTCTGTACGAACATCAGGAAACACCTTTTTTTTTTTTTTTTTTTTTTACTGTGGGGTTGACCAAGCAGAGGTTACCCAGAGATATTGTGGATTCTTCCTTCTTGGATGTATTCAGTACTGACTGGACATGATCCTGAGCAATGAGCTCTAAAGTGGCCCTTGAGCAGAGTGATTGTACCAGTTGACCTGTGAAGGTCCCTTTCAGCCTCAGCTGTTCTGTGATTCTCTAGACAAGTGTCTCCAAAAAAACACCTTTACTTATGTCTTTGGCCTGATTTTGGAGGGGCAGAAAGTAGCATGCAGTGCTCCAATTCAGCTGGTAGTTTCCAATACTGTTAAGGGAGAATTGGAGAGAACAGAGGAAGAAAACAGAAATGGAGTTCTGGCAAAGTGTGATCAGTGGACAGGTAGCATTAAAGTTCTTCTAGTTCCCTCCTTTCTAACCTGGTAACTTTGGCCTGCTCTTGCACCTGGGACAAAGCAGATCACAGAGTAGATTTTCTTTGCTCTCCTGTTACTAATTCGTGTTGTCATGAAAGTGTTGACAGGATGCTAGGAGTGCAAGGATTGTGCAAGTATGGTTCAAATAATCTCTGCATCCTCAACTTCTGTGCTCATATGGCCTTTTAAAAAATCTTCTGGAAAAGACAAAAAGCTGCTATACACCTTTTTATGGCACTCTAAAATAAATATTGGTACTGTCCGATATTGAGAGTACTAAATGTGATCAAAACTTGAAAAGCAGGTCACAATACTCCATAATGTAGCCACACAATGATTGTATATACAATATTAAAATTTACTGCTGCCAATTATAATTACCTGTTCTTATCAAATCAGGTTATTTTAAAATATCAAATAGGGTAGTATGGCATAGTGAAAATTGTTACATGATAAACTAAAACTGTTTTGTCATGTTTGTAGTAAACAGGAATTTGTCTTTAGGCAGATGTTTGTTGTTTAGAATAACAACTAAGCATTAAGCTAATGCACATTTGTTTGTCTAATGCAAACTTTTAAAATTTTTAATTAAAATAATGTTGGAGTTATTAAGTCTTGTGGGAAATTTGATGGAACGCATAGTTGGCCTTTAAAAATCATTAGCAATTGGATGCGTATACAGGGCATTGGCATAACTGGAATTCAAGTTGGCTAGTGTATGATATACCAACTGAAAAAAGCACTAGCTTCTTTTACAAACATGGGAGAGATAATAGCATGTAAAAATGATCCTGAATTTCCATTTCTGACTCCAATAGCTAATAATTGATGGGGAAAGTAAATCTATAGTAGGTAAAAGCTGCCTTTTGCAGTTTGCCACTCAGTCCCTTAACATAGGATAGTAGAAGTATTTCTGAGTTCACAGTAAAAAGAAAACAAACCTGTGAAAGTAGTGTTACCTTTTTAAGGTAATTTCATAGAATCATAGAACAGTTAGGGTTGGAAAGGACCTTAAGATCAGCTAGTTCCAATCCCCTGCCATGGGCAGGGACACCTCGAACTAAACCATGTGGCCCAAGGCTCTGTCCAACCTGGCCTTGAACACTGCCAGGGATGGAGAATTCACAACTTCCTTGGGCAACCCATTCCAGTGTCTCACCACCCTCACTGTAAAGAACTTCTTCCTTATATCTAACCTAAGATTCCCCTGTTTAAGTTTGAAGCCATTACCCCTTGTCGTACTACTACAGTCCCTGATGAAGACTCCCTCCCCAGCGTCCTTATAGGCACCCTTCACATACTGGAAGGCTGCAATGAAGTCTCCATGCAGCCTTCTGCAGGCTGAACAGCCCCAACTTTCTCAGCCTGTCTTCATATGGGAGTCGCTCCAGCCCCCTTATCATTCTCGCAGTCCTCCTCTGGACTTGCTCCAACAGCTCCATGTCCTTTTTATGTTGAGGACACCAGAACTGTACACAATACTCCAAGTGAGGTCTCATGAGAGCAGAGTAGAGTTGTTTGCTTTTAATGTGTAGTGCTTTAGTGGAACTTCAGAAATGGAGTACGTTTCAAAGTAACTTAGTTGACATAGTTGGCAGTACCAAGTTTAGACAAAATTCTATCAATTCCTGTAAACATTGTAGGGTTTTTTACATACTACTCGTAATCTACTAGAAAGTGCAGAATATAAGTGATGCAATGCAAGAGCTGGACACCACCCAAATCAAATTCTTAGTAGATCACTACCTAGATAATTTAAAATTTTCCCCTTTGTTTTGTCACATCTTGTGACTAGAACACATCATGGAACAGAGATGACATATACCTCCATCCATGCTTGTGATGACAGCTATCGCATTGTCATTCATTTTCAAAGTTGTGGTATAGGCAAGTGTGAGAAGTGATCAGAAAATAATTAGCTACAAGCAGTTTCTAACAGAAGACTTGGGCGATATACTCTGTTAATTGTTTCAAACAGGTAAATAAAGTAACATGATTTTGATGAACATTGTACTGTATAAATTCTATTTATTGACAGGACTTGGCAGTTTTAATATATTGAATATGTTACCTTAGTTTAAAAAAAAAAAATGAGATAGTCACCACTAAACAGAAAACAATGCAAGCAAAACATAGTAATGTGAAGCTTGGCACAGATCTATAATAAGTGGAGTGATCCAATGACATCATTTTGTTTATTTGATATGGGATTGTTTATGCCATAGAATACTCCTTTTAACAAAAAGTACAATTAAAATAGAGTGTATTACCAAATTAAGGGACAGACTTTGTTCTGAGATAAACTAGACTTGGTTCATACTGAAATTTTTATGGGATGGCCCAAAGACTCTTCCAGCTGCAACTGATTTTAAAAGATTAATTTAATGAATTCAAAATAGATAATTTTGGCTCAGTCTAATTTAGTTCTCTAAGTCTGAAATTCTCCCTTTTTCTGTCATTGAAATCACAGAGCTTTGCTACTGATATTGAAAATAAAATAAATTTATATTGTTTAAAGTTTTTAATTTTCATGAAGAAATGAGATTGCTTACAGAAAAGTTATTTGAGATTAGATGTTTCTACTGTCATGGGCCTTGGCAAATGTATTCTTCCTGATATTCAAGCATGGAGTAAACGAAATTCGATAAATTGGGCACTGAAATCTAATTAGATCCTTTAGTTTTACCTTTATCTGAAATGATAATGTGGATTTAACTTATAATTGTTGAAAGCAAACAGCAGAAATAAAGGAAAACAGATTACAGGAAAAGGAGGATAAACTGTAGCCCAAAGAAATAAGCTAAAGTAAAATTACCAAAACTTCCACTTGCTACAAATGATGTTTTATATTTTTGCATTTACTTGTATTGGCTTTGGGTGCAATTAAATCCTGAACTGTATACTGCCAGGAAAGTTTGTCTCCCTCAGGGGTGGAACAGATGGTGGATTTTTTATCTTTTTTCTGCCTTCCCCGCACCACCCCCCCACCCCCCATTTAGAGACCAGGATGGATGAATCTCTAGAATTAGTGTTTTTGACAAAGAAAAAGCTGATGTTGGCCTTAAAGAAGTAGAGCTTTTAGCTGTATTCTCTATAGTGTTATTACTAAGACTCCCAGTAAACGTGCAGTGTGTTGAAACTTTGGTATTAGCAGTGTTTTAATACAGATTTGATATCTATTTAATAATGTGAGTTGTACAGAATAGAAAAAGTGCTACTGACTAATGCAACATTTCATTTCTTATTAGGCCTTTTTGTCAGGTATTTATTTCATGGTGCAAGGCCAAAGCTATGAATTTGACATTTCCAGTCATTGCTTTGATAATTAAAAAAAATAACAAAATACTCAGAGAATCTTAAGTGAACTGTTGTTAACATGAAATTTATCTGTGCTTATGATTAATCCCACTTGGAAAATGAGAAAAAAACACTCCTGGAATCTAGTGAATAGCAAGTCTTGTATATCAGTAAAACAACCTTAAAGTGAGAAAAATATCATTACAGTGTTAAATACTAATTATAGTCAAGAAGTTGTCCTAAATTTAAGACAACAGCTGAGTGGATCATTTCTTTGTTATTTTCCTATTCCAGCGTCTCTTTGATAAAGGTCCTTGCCATGCAAATGGAACATAAAGACTTTTATTGGTCCCTAATGTTGCAAACTATAGTTGTACAATTATCATTTTAGAATATGAGCTCTGTGCACTCTTAGGTTTGCTGTCATTTTATCACAATTGTAGAAGCATCTTTAAGTGTATTTGGTTAAGCAGATGGTGAGTGGCCACACTGGGAATATATCCATCTTTTTTACTGTATGATGAAGTTTTAAAGCAGACATTTTAGCTATGGTGGTTGGAAAAACATACTTTTGTAATAAACCTTGTAGGAAAAAAAACCTGGTAAAAGCTTTTTCAAGTCCCTAATAATGCTGATTATATGAAATTGGTATATGTGTTGAGATACACGAGGGTGATTTATACTATATGTAACAATGCTAATGCTTTCTATAATCTTTACAATATTTTTAAATTAAGTGTTTTTAAAAGAACTTGGAAATCATGTGTTTCAGATTTTTGTATACAAAAAAGCCTAGTGCTAAGGATTACTGGTGGAAAACCCTTCTACTTGGAACGGAGGTTTCTCTGGTACTATCATTTGAGTGAACTCAGGGCCTGATTGAAGCCTTCCTACTGAGTCTAATGAAGATTATTTACATTGAAGTTGGTCACTTGAAGTGTAAGTGGCATATTGTAAACATGAAAGATGTGAAAAGGAGTCCAATACTGGAGGAAATATTGGGCTAAAAGTTTGAAATAAATAAGCCTTACAAAAAAAAAAAAAAAAGTAGGCATAGCAGCCTTCCAGTGTCTGAAGGGGGCCTATAAGGATACCAGAGAGGGACTCTTCATGAGGGACTGTAGTGACAGGACAAGGGCTGATGGGTTTAAACTGAAACAGGGGAAGTCCAGGTTAGATGTAAGGAAGAAGTTCTCACTCTGTGAGAGTGGTGACGCACTGGAGCAGGCTGCTCAGAGAAGTGGTAAATGCTCCATCCCTGGCAGTGTTCAAGACCATGTTGGACAGAGCCTTGGGCCACATGGTCTAGTGTGAGGTATCCCAGCCCATGGCCGGGGGGTTGGAACTAGATGATCTTAAGGTCTTTTCCAACTCTAACAAGAGATAGTTGATGATTTGGTAAACAATTTACACAAGGTGCTGCATTATTTCACTGTGGGAGTATGCCTGTGTCTAGGACATTGGAGCTAGGAGCTCTTCCTTGCTTCTGGGTCTGGATTTATATTTTGGAAAAATCCTGAGAGCATTTCAGGACAATATTCAAGTTAACTGACTTGTGTCCTTTTCCCTAATCCTTACTTTCTGTGGAATGTGTTGAGCAAGTAAGGCAAAAATGAGGATGTGGTTCCTGCATCATTAAGGATTTTCCTCAGGTATACCAAAAGCAAAAGACCCAGCTCAGCATGCAGGCTCTCTGTGTACTTAGAGAAGGCATAGTCCTCTTCCTAGACAGCGGTAAGTCTAAACAGACCAAAGATAGAAGGTATTAATAGGTAAATCTGGAGGTATGGGGACATCCAGGAGCTCAACTGAAATACCTAGTAATTGCAGCTTACAACCTTTACTAATTTTTGTAATTCATAAATAAATAAGCACACATCAATGTATGATATGTATAGCCGCTAGAGTTGTCTTGATATCCTCTTCATAACAGCAACCTGTACATACATATATAACTTTAACATCAGTTAAAATCCCCCACTTCTCTCCCAAAAAATAGCGTTTTAAAAAGAAAATCAAATCGTTGCTTTATTTTGTCAGTTGTTTTACTCTATTTACAAATATTAGTGGTGGTGATCACTGTAGGGCCTGGATGTGTGTCTTAACATTCTTATTTCATACCATGAGCTATCTGTGGATAGGGCCAGTCTATTTTGCATACTTATTTCTGAAAGATGAAAATCTGGTTACGTTGACTAAAAAGGGTTGTTTCCCTCAACAATACTGTTATTTAGATGATCAAAGGACTCTTGGGTGCCTTGTGCATGCATTTTTCAGTCTGCATTTACTAAGAATATTTTCCTCAGTAGTATAAAAATGTTCTCCCAAATATAGTGAACCTTGAAGCAAAAGGTATTTTTAAATTGAAAAGTGAATGGTAGCACAGATAAGTTTCTAATTTGGTGCTTGTTTTTGTTAAACTTCAGACAGTGCTTTACTCCTATTTTGACAGAGAAAATGGGAGTCTGAAATGATAATTTGATAGCACAAAAAAAATTATGCAGACTTCACCTGATGAATGGTTCAATATTTGCAGTATTTAATTGCTCTTTTATAATGCATAATTTAAGGACTTGCACTTTCAGAACAGAAGGCTGAATGGGGTATTGTTATTTCTAAAAGCCAGAGGAGAAATTGAAGAATAAAAGATCTTAATTCTCTGTCTCTTATAAGAGAAAGTGAGTATACATAAGATTACAAGTAAAGGTTAAGTACCTTCATACTAATATGTAAACCATTTTATTCACTTATTGGACTAGTGGGGAAGAGGGGGCTCACTTAACAAGAAGTTGAATGCAAAATTTATGTTATTTACTTATGCAAATAAAAATTAATAGGAATGTTCACTGAACATTCTTCCATTGTCACTTCAAAAAGTTTTATTTTGAAATAGTTATTTTTTAAAATTGCAATACCAGATGGACAAATCATTTGTTTGCATAGACCTGAATAGATGCAATACTATAGAGCCAGGGTGATCAATCCATACAAGGTGTATGATAAGGCCTAATAACTCTAGAAATGGCATCAGCTTAAATTTGTTTAACATATGTATGAGCAAGTCCATAAAAAAAGGAAAGAAAAGACTTTACAAAAAAAGCTCCAAATAAAAGCTAAATATTTAGAGTTCAGAAATCTATCTTTTCACTAAACAAGAACTTTTATTGTGCAAATGACATAATACAGCCACAATTTTGACCAATCAGAAAAGAAGTTCTTTTTGTAAAGTTAGAAACACAAGTTTTGGTGGAAAGTGAATAGAAGGGATAATTTATATTTTCTCTCTAACTTAAACTTGCTGGTTTAGTTTTTGCTTTGCAGTACACTGCTATGTTTCGTGGTCATTGGGAATGTTGCAGTGTGTGATATTTTTTTATTTTTTTCCATCCAAATGGTTTGCAACAGCTTATACTTCTATTCCGTTTTTTCTTTTTTTTTTTTTTTTTTTTTCTTTTGGTTAATAAAAGCTCAAAACTGCCGGAAGACTGAGAAACTGAGATACTAAATTGGAAATAAGTAGTCATAGTCCTTAAAACAAGCACACACCACCCCCTCTCCTCCCTCAAACCAACAACACAACCCAAACAAGCAAACCAAATGAAACAAGAAACCCCTGCAAAGGAAAAAAACCTTTCAGGCTGGAATTCCTGTCAAGACCAATTCTAAAAAAAAATGGACCCAACAGGCATTTCACTATTTCATTGGCATAAGAGTGTGGACTGCTCCAGTCTGAATCAGTGCGCTGGGTACTGTCCTTGTTCTTTCAAGTCTGTTATGTTCATGAAAGCAGCAGAGCTGATACTAGTGGTTTGTCTGAATACCACATTACTAGATTAAAAAGCATCCTAGAATCAGAAGTCTTGCAGTAGCACAGGTATTCACAGTCTGTGATTGTTACTGCATCTTTAATCTTTACTCTGATCTATGAAATTGAGCAAGTAATGATACTCTCTGAGGACTGAAAATGTGCAACTGCTCCTTGATTATATGTGTTTGGTTTTTTTAAGTGTCTTTTCATAGGAGTAGTGGAAAACCCATAGGTGGCTTGAGCATTAGTTTCTCTTCTGAGCTGAGCTGTTGGGAAAAAAGTAAGTTATTTGTGTGCAAGTGAAAGGCTGTACAATTATTGAATAGCAATTTTCTGAATTTCTCACAACTTTCCTAATTTAAGGGTTTGAGGAGGTTCTCTTAACTGGAAATGTACTTCAACCCACTGATTTTCATAGATTATTAGAGATTTCAGTTTGAGCTGTGCTCTCAAAAGTATTTCTGAATGCTGAGGAGGCCATACATACTTTGGTCTGCTTGTTTCAACAAATCACTGTATTTTGAAGTTTAAATTAGGACATTCCTAACATTAAATTTTTAGAGTTATGTACATTTTTAAATGTACATAATTGTTACTCTGGGAATATTAGCTAAGACCTCCAAAATGGCTCTGCTGCATCTGGCAAAGATGTGAACTGTGTTCTTCCCTTTAAATTCATATGCTTATTGGTAATTGAGGAATAGTTACGTTCAGCAAAGTGCCTGGGTCTTTAAAGGATCAGGTAGAGATAACACTAGTTTGTGATGGAACAGAATACAGGGATGGTGATTTCTTGAGGAATGCCATTTCCTATTGACAGACTTCATTGGTTTTAGTCAAGAAAAGAATCAGGTTTACTGGTATGTTTTGTGGTTTTCTTCCTTCTGAGGCTGTCCCAAGTTGAAGAATTTTTTCTCCCTGATTGACTTGGAGGGATTTATTTTCTATCCTGAAGAGGATGCACTTCCGCTGTGTGAAACCACCATTTTCTTTTATATTTTAGGGAATAAAATCCAGCAGAGATGCTTCACTGAGTCTGGGTATTTTATTGTTCTACTTTGTTCTGCATTTTGAAAACCACATGAGTGAGTCATTTCCCTCTTTTACATGGCAAGTTTAACAGTTAAGACAAATTGCTGTTGCCTCAGTGTCTGTTGTTTAGTATTGAGAATCTGTTTGGTCTTTCTTTAAGTGTCCTTGGTCGAGGTTTTTCCTAAGGTTCAACTATTCTTTCTTATCTCTAGCAGAGTCTCTGTGGCTGTAGAAGGAATTGTAATACAGTAGGATTTCAAGAGCCGCTGCGATTTAACCTGGCAGGAACCTAAATACCACAGCAAAGTGTTTAGAAAATTAACTTTATCCCAGCTGAAACCAGGACACAGTGGACTTGGGATGTTGTGTAAATTGTAAAGTGTATTCTGCGTTGCTATTTGTAGTGCAGTAGTTGCTGAAGACCAGGTTATCTAGCCAGTTCCTTCGTGTCAGTGTATGTAACAGCCTGATGAAGAAAATTCTTAGTTTGTAAGGCAAATTAGGCCACGCAGGTTATTATATATAAACACATACAAGCAAACTAATAAATAATATTAAGTTTATATTTACATATTTATACTTATGAATATGTTTACAGAGACATCTTGACTGTGGAATTGTGAATGAAGATGAGGACAATTTATCTTCACCAATTACGCATAATTTTATTTTTTTAAATCCAGAATGACAACTAGTAACCAGAAGAAGTGATAGTAGTCAGTCAACATTCTATGGATGTATGCTGTCACAGTCCTTTGGACCTGACAGGGAGATGAGGACACAGACATCATGAAGAAATGACAACTTTTTATAGAGAACTTCCAGGATACTTAAAAAAAACCCCAACCAACCAAATGGGGAGGGAGGAGAAGGGGACACCTAAAAAACAGCACTCCCTGAAAACCCCCAAACCAGTGAATTTTATCTTCAATGCAAAAAATGGCTCTGGTAGAGTAGTAGAAATAAAATGTTTGAAATAGCTAAGAGGTAAAGAATAGTGGTCTATGTATGGCTGATAAGAGATGGACAAAATGAAAAATCTCAGATGTTCTTGAAGTTATTAAGGAAAGAATGAAAATTGTCTTGTTCCTTCTACCTCTTCTCTTACCTTGCGCTTTTTTCATGCTGTCCAGAAGTTGCCATGTTATTCCACTTCCTATTAGTAAATACCCATTTGTTACACGCTGATTTCAGTCCAAACCAGGGATTTATTTAAAGGAGCCTTGATGATTTTACCTTGTGCTGCTGAGACTGAGCTTCCATCTCCCTGTTTTGAATCTCTGCAAAGAATATTGTCATCACTATGCACACTAAATGGCCAGTTCAGACTTGCCTATGGAAAAAAGTTCCTTGATTACCTGATTATCATTTCTGCAGACAATAAAAATTGGTCTGCTCTGGGCAGTATTTTGAAATGTTCTGATGATCTGAATTTTCTTGACTGCTAATAAGATGAAGGAAGAGACATTAAATAGCTTTGGGATGTCTTTCAAAATAGCGGCATTTAATAGCATTTTAACTGCGTTTACAGGCAATAGCACCATTTCCTTTCTTAATAGAAAGGAAACCTCTTAAAGGTAGAAACCTATCAATTGAACTATTTTCAATTTCCTCTGCTGACATCCAGTATCAACTCTCAAATGCATTCCATACCATTATGACAGTCATAGCCATTCAGCCAGCTTAATAAATATATAATTATCCCCTTAATTCATAATTTGAAAAGAATGCCTTTGGCATTGGTTTTATCGGTTAATTCATAAAATTTGTTTACATACCTGTAAGCCTTTTGCTGACTTACCATAATTTGAGAATGCACAATATTTTGCTTGCGGTTGCAAATCAAAACAATGTTTTCATTTTAACTGAGTTCATATGATTAAAAAAGAAAACGAGAAAATACAATTCCTGGTAAATTATCTGGTACGTAAAAAGTAGCACACTAAAAACAAGGAGGACAGGACTCGTATTTTCGATTTACACCCTAGTATGAAAGCTATGTCAGTGGCTATCTGTCAGCTGACTTCAGTAGCTCCTTGAGCTACTTGGCATAGAGTTATGCAATAACCAGTTTAAGTGATTGCCCTAGATTGACCTTAAATCATCAGCTGGGAATGACTTAATTGTGTTTGGCTGCTTTGCTGTGAATGTAACAATTGAGTTGCATTTTTCAACGCTAAGTCTCAAAACTCAGCAAAAAAAGACTTGTTAAGAGATACACCAAAAGATATACCTGCCAAATTTTGATCAGCTGTAGGCATTATATGCTGCATATAATATTCAGTTCATTTGCACATAATCATTTCAAAGGGAGACTGAAGAAATATTAGAAATTACTGTCATTAAAATCTTCAAATGTCAGGCAGCACCAGCACAAATTTCCCATTCATGCTGTAGCCAGTATGCTTCATCTCTGATATAGAATTAACAGAAGTGCTATACGTGTCTTGGCCTCTTAGCTGAGTTCAGGGGAAGGGTTACATTTGGATGTGGTTATTGACAATAGTGGGTGATCTTTAGGGTAGAGATGGACCTTGTGTACCAAGGGTCAGGCAAGAGGTAAGCTCTGTAGAAAACTGCTGCTGTGTCACGGAAACAATCAGTTGCATTTTTCAGTGCATAATAATTCATGCAATTCTTTAAACTTTCCATTTCTTCTGCTGGGAACCTGAACTATGTTCAGTGGTCTGCCTGGAGTGGCATCATTGTTATGTTTCTATTCTCCCTTATTTGCTAATATAGAAAATGACAGAAATTGTAGTTATCTGGTATAGTTATATTGAGTCTTCGATAGGAGGAATTGTAACTGCATAGAAATATTAGTAGCAGTCAGTAGAAGAGGCATGTGGCATAGCCAGCTGAAGGAAAAAATGCTGGGGGAGGGTGATACATGTGTTTGTGCACATGCTCACACACAAAAAAATCTTTCCCTTTCTTTTTCATAAAATCATGGATGGTTTGGGTTAGAACAGACCTTAAAATCATCTAGTTCTGACCCCCCTACCACGTGTCAGGGACATCTTCCAGTAACCCCATCCAGCCTGGCCTTTTAACACTTGTTATTGCAGGCAGATGTAACATACATGTGTTACTTAGCAGGTCTGCTTTGTTCTGTTGCTGTATGAACTTTATTTATACACTACAAATTTGGGCAGGTCTGCTGAGGATAGTCTACCTCTAGTTGCTTGACCATACAAGGTTTAAGACAGCAGCTACCAACTACCTCCATAAAGTGAACATGAGGTCATCAAAGTGTCTGAGGTTTTACCTATTCATAGTTTTTCAGAGTGGGATTTACAATGCCGTGCTAAAATGCATCCTCATAAATCAAATTCAGTATTCGAAATGGTTTGAACAAATGTGTACAACAAATGAGGCTTGCTGTGCACAATACAGAATTCTAATGCTGAACTAGTAGATAATTTATGAATTTAGATAGTAAGTCAGTAGGAATATTTTCTTAAAAAAACCTGAATTAGACTGGAACAAGTTTTGGTAAGACAGGTACTCAGCAGAGTACAGTACTTGCATGTTCTAAAAAGAAAGGATTAATACCTATCTAGCCATATTGGAGAGCAATTTCCAGGAACGGGGAAAGAAAGACTGAAAATGAAGTGTGAGAAGGGGTATCAGTGATGGATGAGGGAAAAAATTCCTTAGGAAATGTGATCAGAGCTCTATCAGGAGGAATGGATGAACCTGTGACTCAGGCAATTCTAATGCAAATAGCTGCAAAATAAAGTATCTCTGTGAATCAATATGAGGGGAAAAATGCTCAATTTAAACTCCAGAAAAAAAGTAGGAAAATAAGTCATGAAGAAAGTATTTTCAGACTTCCAATTGCAGTCTGCAATACAGTTAATTCTATGAACACAAATATCATCCAAGCCTTAAGCAGGGAAGGGGTTTTGGAATCTTAGGACAGATATTACCTGAATGATGTACAGTGTTTTATGTTTAAAACAGATCTTTAAAAGACCCATTTCTGATCTGTGTCATCTTCTGAGCTTCATGTTGGTAAGGGAAATCTTTCACCAAGAAGGAGCAATGCTATTTCGACTAATTAGTTAAGGAAGAAATAGTCCTGGAAGTATACAAGATTTCCCTTCGAAGATTAGTGGATGCAAGATAGAAGAGGAGAGACAATTTCAGGAAAACTACATGAGATCTTTAATTGAGGAGCTGGTCATTTTTTGTACAGTCCCACAATCCTTTAACAGGAATTTGTGATTTATATGTTAGTGATTCATCCAATAACTTAGTTAAATAGAACACCCTTGAGTTCCAGCTGCATTTAACATCAAGAATTTTTGAAAGCATGATCTGCTTTCAGTCAGTGCTGCCTTGAATTTGATGTTGGATAGCAAAACGGACTTTGAAAATATAATGCAACAGTTTTTATGCTTTTCCCTGTTTTAGACAAGTGAGAAGTAGCTGTCGTCACACTCAGGTTTAATTATTTTTTAAAATACTTGTTACGTGGAAAAATGTACTGTCCAAACAGAAAATACTAGGCTGACCTTCTCTGTAAGTATCATGATTTTATACATAGAAAAACATTTAGACTCATTTTTCAGGAGATAAACTGTAAAGTGGTAGAAATTTTTGAGAAATATTTCACTAATAAGTAAAGTATATTTTGGCAACACCTATTTGATATTCCATGTACATTACGCAAGGTGAAACTGTTAGCTTTTGGAGTTTGAGTTAATGATTCTCATTGTTTTTAAATTGTTTATGAGCTACAAATATCAATAATGAGTTGGCTATAGTTTCATTTTATAAACTTGAATGTAAAGCACTATTTGACTTGAACTGGTGATCATATACTTACATTTTGTTTGCTTAGCAGCTGATTACCTGAAGAAGATTACATTGATGATGTTTCCATACAGAGTATGCTTTTTCGTCATGGAATATTTAATTACTCTAAAGACCCCCAAAAAGTGAATATGTGTGTTTTGTGTGGTTATCAAGAAGAATGACTTTTAAATGTGTTTGCAGAAGGTACTAGGGTTAGTATTGCATAGGAAGCTTTAATGCTGCATTTATGCTTAACAATACAGCCTGGTTTACTGCTTCAGACCCAGTTTTATTTATAAGTTTATTTATTATAAGTGTTATAACCTCTCTGCTTTAGAGAGAGAGGTTTTTAATTCTGTGTACCTACTTGAGGACGTACTTAATTTTTCAGGTCCTTTTCAAAAATTGACTCAGTTTTAGCTGAACCTGTTGGTTAACTTGCAATGATGCATGCTCAGTGGAAGCTATGTTTGGCACAAAATGTGCTGAAGTTGAGATGGAAGGTTTGGACAGAGATCTGTCTTGTTATTAAGTTCCTGCTGGAATTTAAATAAATATTAAAAAAAAAAAAAAGCAGCAACGCCCCTGCCACTATCCACAGCAATATTAAATAGAGTTGTATAGATACCATGAAACTTGCAGTACTTCTCTGAATGTAATGGCTAAAGTAGGCACAGCATTAATGGTGATAATTCTGGCAAATCCGTATCCTCAGTGACATCCTTTTTAGTATCGGTATCATTCTGTGAAAATCACTGTACATAAAAGTTAGTGTATATAGTATTACTGATAAGAGTGACCAATTGATGTCAATTTTTACCAGTGAAGGTAGCAACTTTAGGTTACTGTACTTGGGAAAACAAGATTCTAATGACAGCTGCTCTGTATGAAATATAATACAGATCTGTCCTGTGAGAGTAACCGTTTATATTCTGCTAGGAGCAACTAGGTGAAATGCCAGTCAGGTCTGTATTCTAGATCTAAAGTATTTAATTAATTCATAACTTTTTATAACTGTATTGAAAATACTATGCACCTTAAAATTTGTAAGTCACAGGCACGTCAAAAAGGCTAGGTAGTTTAGGATCACTTGTAAGGAATTAGTAGTTGAACTCTCTTCCTTTTTATGTTTTAAATTGCTTTAAGAAATAATAATTGACTGCAAGACAAGCTCATGTTCCTTTCATCTGGCCAATATGCACATATTAATTTC
>NW_009918608.1:113246-124449 GCF_000696875.1 Nestor notabilis
CAGCATGGAAAATCCTTATTCAAGGAGTCCTGATTTTTGATGGTATAAACAGCAGAGTATAGGTTTGGTGTTGTCAGATATGTAAATACTGTTGAGAGATTTTTGGATTCCCTAAAATGTATTTGTATCTCTACCATAGTGGACCTGTGACTGTAGTGGGATTTAATAGCCTGTTCACTCTGCCTTCTAGTCTGCAGTAGGAGTTACAAAAAGCTGACTCAGATGAAGTCACTGAGCATTACCTCATTGGTTTGTTATGGCCAGTAAATTTCATCAGAGGGGAGGAAAGGACTTATAAGGAGACAAAAGCAATACCATGTATCACATCACTTGTTTCAGTGTTAATTGGCATCACTTTATAAGAAGTATTTTATGTATTCTATGTCCTTACCTTTCGTAGTCAATTTGTAGGAGTTAAAATTAGCTGCTTATAACCTCAAGTTGATCTTCACTGTTACAAAAAAACTGTTTCAAACTATTAGGCATTTCTGGGCATTGCCTGTGGTTTGTGTGATGATGTAGAAAAATATTATTTACTAACTTTTTATTTGGTACATGCTTAGAAGACTCTTGGAAGTAAAACAATACTTTGGTATAATGGCCTTATGTACAAGGGCAGTTCATATTTTTAGAGTTTTCATTAAAAAACATTAGCTAGTGGAAACACAGAGTGTATAAACTTCACTGCATGTTATTTGTTACTTCTAGCAAAATGTAGGTACATGTTGAATGTATTGAAATGGTAAAATCTTTGGAACAGAGAACTTCTTTGGTTCTGGCACAGTGGAAACTTGTTTTACTCCTGACTTACGATCATTAAAATGCTAATGGACACTGAATTTAATAGTTAATTTTTTTCTAAAAATTGAAATTACAGGAAAAAACTCATAGGAATTATCAAGAATACATTTTGCTAGACACTGATTTTTTTTTTTCATCTCAGAGTTATTTTTATGTGTGGCTGACCTTGGACTAAAAGTTAATGAAAGACAGAATGTTGTTTTGCTTCAACAATTTGAAGTTCCAAATCTTGGATAGCTAATAGCCTGCAAATACAGAGATAATCAAGGCTTAATTTGGCTGATACATTTAATAATGGAATACCAGGATGGAAGTGACCTCAAGGGTCATGTGGTCCAACCTTTGTGGGCAAAGCATGACTTAGACTAGATGTCCCAACCCCCTGTGCAGTTGAATCTTAAAAATTCCCAGTGTTGGGGAATCCACCACTTCCCTGGGGAGATTATTTCGATGGCTGATTGTTCTCATTGTGAAAAATTTTCCTCTAGTGTCTGATTAGAATCTCCCACAGATTATCTTGTGCCCATTACCTCTGTCTTTTCCATGTGACTCCTTGTAAAAAGGGAGTCTCCATCTTCTCTGTAGCCACTCTTTAAATACTGGAACCTGGTGATAAGGTCTCCCCTGAGCCTTTTTTTTGCAAGGCTGGACAAGTCCAGCTCTCTCAGCCTTTGCTCATATGGCAGGCTTCCCAGTCCTTTGATAATCTTTGCATCCTCTCCATCCCATCCACGTCTTTTTTGGATAGTGGGGTCCAAAACTGAAGACATGAGTAGAGTGGGATAAAGGATATGGAGCTGTTGGAGCAAGTCCAGAGGAGGGCTACAAAGGTGATTAGGGGACTAGAGCACCTGCTGTATGAAGGCAGGCTAAGTAAGTTTGGGCTGTTCAGCCTGGAGAAGAGAAGACTGCATGGAGACCTCATAGCAGCCTTCTAGTGTCTGAAGGGGGCCTACAGGGATGCTGGGGAGGGACTCTTCATTAGGGACTGTAGTGGTAGGACAAGGGGGAATGGATTTAAACTTAAACAGGGGAAGTTCAGGTTAGATATAAGGAAGAAGTTATTTACTGTGAGGGAGGTGACGCACTGGAATGGGTTGCCCAAAGAAGTGATAAATGCTCCATCCCTGGCAGTGTTCAGTGCCAGGTTGGATGGAGTCTTGGGTGACATGGTCTAGTGTGAGGTGTCCCTGCCCATGGCAGGGGGGGTGGAACTAGATTATCTTAAGGTCCTTTCCAACCCTAGCTATTCTATGATTCTATGACTTCTTTATCTCTTATGGTGATGCCCTTGTTGATGTAACCCAGCATCCTGTCGGCTTTCTTTGCCACAGCTGCACACTATTCACTCATGTTGAGCTTGCTGTGCACCAGGACCCACAGGTCCATTTCCACAGAGCTGCTCCCCAGCCGGGCCGATCCTGGTCTGTGCTGCACTCTTGAGCTATGTTTTCCCAGGTGCAAGACCTTACACTTGTGCTTGTTGAACTTCATTAGGTTCTTCTTAGCCCGCTCTCCTAGCCTATCCAGGTCATCTTGCATGGTGTCTCTCCCTTCCGAAGTGTCCACTTCCCCACTCAGTTTGGTATTGTCAACAAACTTGGACCTATCTTCCGGATCATTTATGAATATAGTAAACAGTGTTGGGCCAAATATTGATCCCTCAGGGACCCCACTAGTGATGGGTCACCATTTTGAAAAGGAGCTGTTTAACACTCCCTTTGTGTGCAGCTGGTCAGCCCGTTCCCCATCCACCACACAGACCCCTGTCTAGAGTAACAGATCAGTTTCTTGAGGAGGAGGCTGTGGGAAACCTTGGAGACATCCAGGTAGACAGTGTATCCCAGTTGCCCCACATCATCCAAGCAGGTTACTTGGTTATAGAAGGTAATCAGGTTTCTCAAGTGTGATTTGCCCTTGGTGAATCTGTGCTGGCTTTTTCCAGTCACATGCTTCATTTGGTTTGTGATAACCAGCAGGAGGATGTGTTCCACAGATTTCCAGGAGACTGAAGTAAGAGTGATGGGCCTATAATTTCTTGGATACTCCGTTAAGGCCTTCTTGTAGATGGGGGTGATACTAGCTTTCTTCCTGTCTTCTGGGACGTTTCCAATCTCTACTGCTTCTCAAAGTAGTTACGGAAAGTGGCCTTGCAATGACATCAGCCAGCTCTTTGAACATCCTCAGGTGGATATTGTCAGGGTCCATTGATTTCTAGGGGTCAGGTTCCTGTAATAGTTCATATACCAACTCTTCATTGACTGACAGTGGGTCTGTGTTTGCATCAACTTGGATTTTTGTTCCCAAGGCCTGGGTCCCAACAGGGCTAGTAAAGACAGGTGAAGAAAGTGCCTTTTCAGCATGGTTGGTGACTAACTCCCCTTTCTGCCAGTATTTTCCTTTTGTTTCTGCTTGTTAAATATGAACCTGAAGAACCCTTCTAGTTTTTTGACTTTTCTGGCCAATTTTAATTCAAGCTGAGCTTTTCCTTTTTTCTCTACTGAAGTATCTTTCCTTACCACTTCCATCTGGGTGGATGTGCCAGGCATCTCAACTGTTTTTTCTGTAGGAACACTGGTTTTGACTCAAGATGAGTGCCCACCATTATGACAGAGATGTAAGGCATTTCCCTGGGCTGTGGGCCTACAAGCAGCATGCATAGTTCTTCTCACGTGCAAATTTGTGCAGACTGATGCACCCTCTCAATCCCTTTTTGCATGCCCTATTCACAGCACTCCCTAGGGCTGTCTCATAGTTGCTTGCTTAAGCTGCATCAGCCTCTTGTGAGAGCTGCTGGCTTCTTGTGGGGCGCTCTGCTCCTCCTCAGGTCTCCTTGGCTTCATGAGCCCCCCCATATGCCTGCATCTAGCATCCAGCCACAGGACTTACCACTGCCATCACTGCGTACCTTGCCAGCTGGGTCTTGTCTTGCCTTAATAAAATCATCCTTTGCCACTTCTCAAAGCAGCATATGCTTCTGGTACTTTATTAGTATACGTTATGCGTAGCTATCCGGTTGTAAAAGGTATTAAAGTTACTTACAGTTTTACATAGAAACTTTAGAATAGCAACTGTGAACTTCAAGTTTTTTAATAATATTTTTAATTTCTTCTCACAAATGAACTCATAACTATGTTTCTTGAAATTCCAAGCAATCTACTTAGTTCGTGTGATTTATAGCTCCTCTTCCTTTTCATTTGAGCATTAAATATTAGTAGTAGTATTTTTCAAATTAAAGCTGTGTACTGGAGGGGATATGGGGGAGAGAGTGGTTTTATTCCTCTATGCGCTTACTATCCTTGGCCATCTTAACTTTCATTTTTGCTTTGTTATATCTTCTTCTTCATTTCATTTGCGTATTGCTTTGTCCATTTAGTTTTACATTATTCATCAATCAAAACATACTTTATTAGAAACTTTTATCTATACTTTTATCTCTTCTTTGGTTAACTTTCATGCCTGGGTAAGTTTTTGGTTTGTTTTTTTTTGGCGTTTTTTTTTTGTTGTTGGGTTTTTTCTTTTTCTTTGTTGTCGTTGTTGTTGTTTGTTTTTCTGGTTCCCTCCCCCTACCAGTTGGTTTATTGTCATCTTGATTTTTTTTTCTGAATCTGGACATACCCTAAAATAGTACTGGATCTTCACTGCCGAGAAGTGAACTTATAGTTGGTGAGTCTGGTAAACCACAGACTTTCAAATTCTCTCTCTTTTTTTATTATTTTTTACTTTATGGCTCAGCTTTTCTACTTAACGTGCTGGCTTTAAAGGAAGGCACGTACCTTGTTGACTTCCTATAGAGGAAATGTGAATATAATTCTTGGCACTGCATATAAGTATAGTAGGAGTGATTAAGTCAGATTACATATCTGCGTAGTTTAATGTCTTGGTTTTGATGAAAGCCAGTACTGAATACTGCTGAAAAAAATCCAAGAAATAGAACATAGTCATTCTCCTTGTGTATGTCTTCTCAGTTTCTGGTAACCAGAAATTTAAGGACTCGGAGCTCAAAATTATTTATCAGTTTAATATCCCCTTCTCCTCCCCCCAACTGGTTTGTTCTGCAGTTAATCCTATTTATGCTTTTCTTTTATATAAAAACTTCTGTAAGAAGGACTTCTTCAGTTGAATCATGCCATATGTGAGAAAGTCTTTCTTTTGTGTTTTAAATCTACCATTTTGAAAGTTTATTTCCAATTCCATTCTCTGAGTGAGACAGATAATTCAGGGCACAGCTATACTCTCCATCCCTGTGCATAAAACTGGGTTTTTCAGCCTACTGCAGTACTATTTCTACAGCAAATCTTGCCTTAATATTGTAAGATACACTGGCAAAGGGTTCTCTCAGAATATAGTTTTTTGAAATCTATTTTACTCTTCTTGCTGTTACTCTCTTTTATTTTTTTATTAAACAAAATATTGTCTGGTAATTACCTTCACCATATCAAAATCTATAGGTCTGAGGCACTGTATATATGTAATTTTAAAAGTAAATATTCTAGTTGTTTTTCCTAATGGAGAAATGTTGCCTTGTTTTTTGTGTGTGCGGTGTTTAGATAGCTTTCTATGAGTAATGGAGAAAAACTACATTTTAACATTTGGAACTAGTGTAAGACAATTTATTGTCATAGCAGAAAGAACAGGTGTTGGAAAAGTTCATTTAAACAAATAATGGGAGAGGAAAGGATGTTGATAGGGCATGACACATGGAAAATACTCAAGATAAATGACAGTCTGATAGGACTTCTTCAGGAAGGTAATGGGGATGTTCACTGAGACAATTCCATAGTAACTGTCATTGTTTTTCTGTGTAGTTCACCTGCAGGTACTCATTTTGCTAGGTGTACTCAGAGCTTTGTAAAACTCATTGAAATGAAAGTGTTGGTGTGTCTTTTTGTATTCATCAGATAGTGATATAAGAAACAAGAATCAGATGCCCCTTCTGCTTCATTTAGGGTGGAAACTCTTAAACTCGAGAATTGCACCTTACAACATCAGTGTTTATAATTAGCTTTAAGGGTTGGCCTGTTCTGATTGGAGGAGTCTTTATAAAGTCACTGTGCCAGCTAATGGGTGGGAAATATTCTCTAGCTTGAGCAATAATGTGGAAGGGTCAGGTCCTAGTCCTCACTGTTTTAATATACAGAAGTTCAACCAAAGAGATTAAAGGTAGATTTTTTTTTTTTATTTTTTTATAGTAATACTCTCAAGTCTCATAGCTAAATAATCTTCCTGGGGATAATGTCTCCGAGAAGGATTAATTTGCCTAAAGAAGGTTTCAAGTTCTTTTTCTTCCTGTGATTATCTGAATTGTAAGAAATATTCCCCACTGTTTTAGATATTAAAGTTACACTTCATTTCTGATTGCTTTTTGAGTCTGAAGGCTTTTGTAAACAGAATCTAAGTTAATTTATAGAGATTAATACTAATTTGAAACGGTGTAACTAAGGGCAAAATTTGGTCCCAAATGGTGCTTTGGTGTGGATGTGGTGGTTATGATAGAATCACTCAAAATTCCTTACCTATGACTATTAGAGCTAAAAACTTTAGGGATACAGTTAGCTGGCTTGCTATAATTAAAGCAATTTCTCATTGTAATCTGACTTTAGTCAGGCATACCTGAGAGCTGAAATTAACCTTTTTAAAATTCCCATCTTTCACGCCTGAGAGGTGTTTGAAGTGTGAGTGTATTAGAATGACTTCTTTTTGCTTATTTTATCCTTCAGTAGAAGCTTTTTTTTTTTTTTTTTTTTTTTTTGGTAGGAAGCTCCTCTTTAAGGTTTAAGTGAGTTCTCTCTGAACTCTTGGCTCTGAAGTCTGTCACCTGTGTTTGTTCATTTGAGTCTCAGTGAGCTGGTTACTTTCAGAGTAAGGTAGGCTCAGTTTCTAAGAAAGTTAGGCTTTGATTTTGATTTGGGTTACCTTGCCCAGTTCAGTTCTCATTTACAATAATAATATATATTTGCTATACTTGATGGCAGAATTTCTGATTGAAATAGTGTGCAAATATGCATGCATTATTATTGAAAAACATTTTATGGAACTAGGTGCTATAGAATGGGAAGTGCTAATCTGCAGAAGTCCTGAGATACCAAGTGAAGTGCTGAGAAATGGTAATTTTGTTTAGGAATTTATGGCATTCATGGACTCTCTGTTTTAGCATCGTTTTTCTTTTCTCAAACATTAAACCTTTGCTATTTCATGCTATATACTAATCTTATCCCTGTCCTGGGTGCCTCTTCTTGGCTTCTCTTAGTCTGCAAAGTTCTTGTTTATCCTTGTTTTAAATTTGCCAGAGAAGCTTTTCTCAGTGTCACAGAAAGAAAATTACATCAAGTACTTTTATTCGAGTCTTAGAATATTTTCCCAGATAAATACTTCATTTTTAAATTTTTATATAAATTTTTGTTTCCTATGAAAATTGAATCCCCTCCAAATATTTGTATTTACCTTTGTAATTATATTTAAATTATTTGGATATAAATGTTCACATGCTCTCCTTCCTGAGGAGAGAAGTTCGTGTTCATCTAAGTCTTGTACCATAAAACTCTCTTGGGTGTTTAATTCCTTTACTATTCTTCAAGTCTGTTCTAATTTGGCAATAATTTTCTGGTCATATGCCCAGAACTGAACATGCTGTTCCAGAAGCAGCTGTGGATGTGCAATATACCAAGTACTCAAACACTTACATATGAAGCTCTGGGTATAGAAAGCCTAAAGCTGCAAAAGGCTTTCTCGCTACCAGTTCACACAAAATATATATTGTTATATTGTTTTACCTTACTTCCCTGATGTGAAGTTGCTCTGAAAATGTCTTATTTTTGTTCAACAACTATTCCAAATCATTTTTCCCAGTCTAATCCAATTTCATTATTTTCAGATTATGTTTTGAAAATTTTTATCTCATTGGTATTGCTTTATCTCTGGTATGATTTGTATATTTCTTCAGTTTATTACTTATTAAATCTTCTAGGAAATTACTGAAGATGTTGAGTACTAAGCTTAATAAAGATCTATATGTCATCCTACAGGGGACCTTTCACAGTTCGACATACATCATGTCTTAAAACTCTATTGGATGTAGATTATTGGAGTTTTCTTCCCTTATGAATTCAAATAAGTATGAATTAATTTTGTGACCATGTTAAATCACTCACTAAAATAGGAATATTTTTCATTCATTAGATGGTTTTGTTTTCCTTTTTGCTAGTGCTCTTCTGAATAACTATGAAATTCAATCAGAAACTGTATGACAAAATTAAATGACTGTTTTCTTCCCTGTGTATTGACACTTTCTTTTTTTTTAATCACCATTTTTAAATTAACTTTCAATATTGCTTTCTAATATTAGTTTTTCTTGTTATTAATGCGGGCTATTAGTTTTTTAATACAAATGATCCAACATATTTTATAGACCTAATTCTATAAAGTGAAAAAGCTTACATCCTTACATTCAGTTCTAGAAAAACAAAACATCTAACTTCTCCCTCTCTAACTTGTGTGGTATGTCCTTTCTCAGAATATGCAGAATATAGTTTCCAGGCCCCAAAGTTATCGAGTCCTTTGTTCAGCATATTGTTTCATTTCTCATCATTGAAGGTACATACATAAGACTTTTCAAGAAAAGACCTTTAGTTATAGGTAATGGGTATAGAAATTTCTGCTTGGCCACATTGTGGCTCCTGTGAGAAAAATGAGCTCTCTTCCCTCCCTCCATGTTTCTTCTCAGTGCCTTTCATGAGAATAGGCAGAAAAGCAGTATTTGGAAGGAACATACTCTTAGGAAAAGAACATATTCCGTAATGTATCCTGTAAAATGCTTTCCAAGTGCAATGTTTTGATTTTTATCCGAACATATAGAACTGTTTAATGTATTATAGTGAGGCAGAGATGATAACCATTTATTTGAACCAGAACACTTTTTTTCCCTGATTTCTGTCTGTTTTGTAGACTTAGTGACGCAGATTAGTGCTTGTTCCTTTAATACTGTATTTGATTGGGTATGTTCAATGAAGTCACATTAAGTTTGAACTAAACAACATGAGCTTACATTTTCCTAAAACTTATGGTGCCCTTTGTAGTTTTTGTATTCTTTTAGTATTTTAAACACTGTAAGAAATAAACCAGAACACGTTAATGAGTGCTACTGTGTTGCTCCTGCCTAACCAGGTTGGAGTTCTCACGTGCATGAAGGGCATTTCTCCTTTGTGTTCAAACAGTGTGACAGAAACAGTGGCAATATAAGTGAGTGGCAGGCTCCGGCTTAGAAGGAATGAAGTCCTACCTGTCCATAAGTTTAATGTTTGTTTCCTAGAATGTCAGTGGAAAAAATAGCAACTCAGGGTCTGTGTTCGATTATAGACTCCAATGACTGTTCAACTTTTAGCATTTTCTGACCCGGCCTCTATCATACAATTAGTCCCTTCTCATTTAGTGCTCCTTCCCCACCTCACCTGGGTGCAACTATTCCAGTCAGTTCCTCTTTTAGTGCTCTGCTGATCAAAGTTGTCACTGTCCTCTTATTTCTATTATAGCTCCTTACCCTTTTGACTGTTCAATAAGATGCTTTCTCCTTTATTATGTCTGAACAAGAAAAACACTGAGATGACAGCTGCAATAGAATTGCAACTTGTTTTCTGTTTCTAGATCTTTTCCCATAATGTCCTTTGACTTTTAGCAAAAGCAATTGGGCAAGAGGAAGAGGCAGTAGTCCCTTTGTGGTCTGCAGTCTCCCTGTATGTGAGGATGATTGTTGAATTTGGAATCTTGTTATTTATTTACTAAAATAAAATAAAACCTATGTTGAATGTATTAATTTTTGTGGAGGTATATATCTGGTAATACTGGAGGAATTATTAAAAGGATAATGTGTCTTTGTAGTTGCAGAAGAAATACTTCATTCCCCACCAGGTTTCAAGTGAGTGTGCTGGAGACATTCTTAGTATTTATGTAGGAAAAGGACTCGAGAAATCATAGGAAAGCTATATCCTTAAAAACAGTAGATTTTGCATACATTTTCATATGAAATATCTAGTTGTCATTGTTTAGTTTTTAAAAGAAAATAAACTACAAACAATATTGCAATCCAAATGGTTAAACCTTCGCATTGTTAGAATAATGTAAAGCAGGGCATGTAATGGAAAATGCTAAATTAATAGTTGTACAGAGAAAGATCTTAATAGCAGCTGTCCCTTGGCAACAAAGTAATGGCAATAGTATTTAGCTCTTATATAGCAATTTCCATTTTCAAAAAGTACTGCACTTATTAAATAGAATAGATAGAAGGGAAAATTACTTGTCTAAAGCTCTCCCGTTACTTTGCATAGTCACCTAGGACTGACTGAGGAACCCTGCACAAGGGAGAAGAGCTTACAGCCATAAGGAATGGCTTCACTCCCGTAGAAAGAGCCAACTGATCTCCTTTTGTGTATTCTAAATATATAAAATGACGTGACCAAAACTAGAGACATTTACAGAAGAGTGGAAACTGGAGAATATCAAATGTTTCTACCACTGGCTCCTTATAAACAGCAGAACAGATACTCCGCAGGATAAAGAATAAAACCATAATGAGGATTCTAGAAATTAAAGGAAATTTTTAATTTGTATCTCTTCTCACAGCAGAATATGCCTGGCAAATTTCTTAGGTTTTCTGACAACTCAAAGTCATGACACTCTCAAAGATGTTTTTAAAATAAATGTATTTATAAAATTGATGGGAAAACTGTGGAGAGATACCCTTATGAGATCATCATTGACCTTTAGATAGAGTCAGTCCCTACAGGAGAACTAGCCTTTTTGCCATGTTTTGTTATTTTATAGTTCAGTAGCAAGGGATTCTTTCAGGAGCTTTCTTCATTGCTACTCAAGGATATAGGTAATTAAGCAAAAATGAGATGGAATGAACATGCAGCAAAGGACTGTAAACATGTTTACACACTTTGATAAACATTTCTGCTTTTTTTTTTTTCTCTTTTAGCATTGATTCATCTGCATCATACTAAATGGAAATGAGCAAGATGTAAAATTAATCCACCCTTGTAACTATCTGAAGAGAGTAATTATCTGATGCTTGCAAGCTGTTTCTAAAATAGATCCTTCCCAAGCTACATTAAATTTTGTTGTATCTATGTTTGAGTCTTAAATTACAGTGGCTCACATCCTTCAACAATATAAACAATGTAGCTCTACTAAATTCAGTGGAGCTGTACAGATTTTCTCATGGGAGCAGTACCCCAAAGTATGTGAGTCCCCACTGCAAATTTGACATTACAATAAATGATAGCAGTTTATGTGTGCTTATTCTTAGAAATCAGTGTATGAATAGCTTAAAATGCCTAGTTAATTGTGTTCATCTCCCATATCAGAGGTGCTCAAACTGGGGAGCTAGGGCAAGATGGCCTTACCA
>NW_009918608.1:124480-198581 GCF_000696875.1 Nestor notabilis
CTCTGTTTGCATAGCAGAAATTCAAGAACAAGAGGAAGAAAACAGATTTGACAGCTAACTCTATAATAACTAAGCATGAAGGAAAATACCTTCTCCTGGAAAACCAGTTTGAGACTTTTGGGAAATGGAGAAAGGAAAATTGGAAAAATTTTTATGTATGGTGTTTGTTTGTTTGGTTGGTTGGTTTTTGTCAATTTTTTTTGTTGTTGTATTTTTTGTTGTTTTGTTTTTGTTAATTTTGGTTTCGGAGCAAGTGAAATAACTACGTCCAGTGCCTCACCTGAGCACTGAGCCTCACCAATTGCTGAGTTAGCTAAGGGATTACTTTTGTAATAAATGTTCACATGCTCATCAGCAGTAACCAGATACAGTTGGAGAAACCTATGGGAAATTCTAGCCATGTCAAGCCAACACTGATGGAGACTTTATAAATTAAAATAGAATTTAATTTGAGAATTAACAATTCAAACATTCAAATTTAGATAGGTTTTCTAATTTCTTAGAGATCTAGTACTGACAAGAGGAGGAAACACATTGGGTGGGAGAAACAGGGGGATTATAACTTCTTTTTTTCTTTTTCCCCAGCGGCATTTTAGTTTTAAGTTAACACAAGTAGCTCATGAAACTGCACCCTTACCCTTTTCTAGTTCTTTCCTGTATCTCTTTGTGCTATAGTTACTTTGGAATATGACTTTAAAAAAAAAAAAATCCAAACACACACAGTTAAAACAAGAAAACACCAATCCAAAGTACTTCTGTACATGGTCCTGGAAAATTGATACAGGACAGTCAGGAATCTATCCACATAAAGCTGGATACGAGAGGTACTACTCAATTTCTGAACAGTGGAGGAACTGGAAAGAATGTGAGGATCTAATGTGCTCAGAAATGTATTCCTGAAAATTCATGTTTTCTCTACATGATTCTTCTGAAACCTGGTGGAGAGAATTGACATTATAAGCCAATATTAAGCCAGGAATTTTAAAACTTTCTGAAAGATCTTGACCTTCTGTGAGTTACGCTCTTTGTTAAACTTGTAACACATTTCAAGCCTGTTTTTCAGTAGTGCAGCAACGATTTCCAGAACTTGTGAAAGCGTGAGTGATGGGAGTACATTATGCGAGTCTGTGAGCATAATTACTAATCGCATTGTGTTTCAGAATGAAATGTGACTATTAATACTCTGTAAATCAAATAGTATTCTTCTAGTGAAAAAGGTGTGTTAGAGAAATGAGGCATAAAAGAAAGGTTTATGGAAATCTAAGCTCTTTTCTTTTACTTTTTTCCCCATATTGATGCATTTCTTTTTGTTATTTGACTTCATAAATTATTTAAAAATAGTTACGTTAGCAACAAAACCAGCTCAACTTTCAGTAAATACTTATGATTAGATTTAAGTGCTTTTATTAGGTTTGTGTGGCCGGGTTTTGGTAGTGGAGAGGGCTACAGGGTGGGTTCTGTGAGAAGCTGCTAGGAACTTCCCCCATGTCCACAGAGCCAATGCCAAACAGCTCTAAAATGGACCCACTGCTAGCCAAGGCTGAGCCCATCAGTGACGGTGGTAGCGCCTCTGGGATGACAGATTTGAGACAGGTGAAAAATTACTGCATGGGAGTAACTGCCACTGGAGAGAGGAGTGAGAATATGTGAGTGACAGCCCTGCATACACCAAGGTCAGTGAAGAATGAGGGGAGGAGGTGCTTCAGGCACTGGAGCAGAGATTTCCCTGCAGCCTGTGGCACAGACTATGGTAAGGCAGGCTGTGCCCCTGCAGCCTATGGAGGTCCATGTTGGAGCAGATACCCACCTGCAGCCCATGGAGGACCCCACACCCCCTTCCTCTGAGGAAGGAATGGCAGAGACTGAACCCCCATTCCCCATCCCCCTGCCTGCTGGTGTGGGGGATGTTAGAGAATTTGGGAGTGAAATTGAGCCTGGAAAGAAGGGAGGGGTGGGGGAAAGTTGTTTTTAAGATTTGAGTTTATTTTTCATTATTCTACTCCGATTTAATTGGTAATAAATTTAACTAATTTTTCCCCAAGTCAAGCCTGTTTTGCCCGTGACAGTAACTGGTGAATGATCTCTCCCTGTCCTTATCTCAGCCCATGAGCCTTTTGTTACGTTTTTCTCTCCCTTGTCCTGCTGAGGAGGGGAGTGGTAGAGTGCCTTTGGTGGGCATGTGGCATCCGGCCAAGGTCAACCCACCACAGGGCTACTGGAGTATCAAATGGAAAGATAAGTCCTTAGCGAAGATTTTACTAGAATTTACCTTGATGTTTGCATTGCTCGTGGTGTGATTTTGATCCCAATGATCTGCTTTTCAAGATTTTTGCTAAAAATTCTTGTCTTAAATGCTGTGAACAGGCTTGAGATTATAAAATGGAACCCCCCCAAAGTCTTACTTGTTTTGTCATAGATCATGTTGGCCAAATCAGTGTCTGGAAGTCAATGCATTCTGTCTTACCAGGCTTTGCTAGTGGGTATATCATCATTGTCACTCTTCTGAGACCTGGCCTTTATTTCTGGCTTTGTTACCATGTTACTGGAGAGAGCTGGGGTAAAAATGAAACTAATAGTTTCTAGGAATCCATAGTCTCAGAAGCTACTGAGAAAGGTATAGACCCTTCCATTGATCTCCATAGACGTCTAGACGAAGCAACTTGAGATTTTGCAAGACTTTAAGGAAATGGGAGTTAGTCATCAGCATTGGAACCTTGTTTACAAATTCTTAGGTGGTTCTAGCCTTGAAAAAAAATATCTGGTTTTGGGGTTCCATATGGTTTTCCTCATTGTAAATTGAGGGAAAACGATACCTTGTTTCCTCCTTGAAGTGCTATGAAATCCACCAATGAAGGGTGTTATATAGTGATTTTTCCAAGAGGCCAGAGCTGTGGAAAAATGTGTCGCCAGTGAGGAAGAACATTAAGCTTAGTAGTATTCATTTACCCAGTCTAAATGTGTTTTCTAAAGAGAAATCAAAAGAAACTTGCATTGGATTTGAGCTTTTCTTAGCCAGTTAAACACTGAAGGGGGAAAAAAACCCCAAACCAACTGTTCTTTCATCTCTTAGAGACTGTTAACACTATAGGCAGAGTACATTGCTTTCTCTAATTCTTGTTATCTAATTCTTCAGAATTATCATCTGCTGACAGCTTATAACCTACTTTTTACAATAAAAATAATTCTTGATACTTGATCATTCTTTTGCTGCGTCAAACTGAAGATCAAAGCATTATCCCTAGATATTCTCCTCAAAGAGTGTAGTGTAGCTTTTAAAAAAGTCTTACAATTGCAGCTTTATTATTTGATATTACAATAACTCTAAATATGCAAATGTGGATATTTTGAAAGCACCAGTAATGGCCACTTTGATGAAACTGCAGGCATGAAAATATGGAAAAAAATTCAAGAATCCTAAGTTGGTTATAAATCATAAGCTTTGATTGTGTTTTAGTCATAAACACAAGTTTGAGACTATGTCCCATTTCTGTTCTTTGTCCGATTTCAAAGCTGGTATTTTTCATTATCACTTCAGTACACTTGTAACTTTGTGGGTAGTAGATAACTACTGAAAAATATTTTGGGTTTTTTTATGAATGGGGTCATATAGGTCGTCATCCTCTTCACCTCATGATGTGCTTTACCCATGTTATTACCCACTTTTACAACCTTTACTTCAGGATTGAGGCCAGTTCCTAAAATACTTGATAAAGAACCCTCTTCCTGGAATCAGCATTTAAAACCCACCTTTGCTGTATGTTGTGATAACTGCCTGCTTCTTGTTGGGTTTGATAACTACAAGATGTGCATTCTCACACATGCAGGAGAGTCATCTTCAGTGGCAAATGACATACTCCCTAGAAATGTATAGAACACTGCCTCAGTGCCACTTACTGTCATAGCCACATGAGGAGATCACAAAGCCTCGTAATTCATTTTCCTGGTTTAATGCATGGCTTTGTTAAACTCTGGAAGAAAGCTTGCTTAAAGAAGACACTGTGAACCAGAAGAAATGCTGTTGAATTAGATTTATGCAGTTTATTTTGCTAGGAAATGCTATGCAAAGTAAATCCTAAGCCTGTTATTTTAATACTGCATGAAGGCTTTTGCTGAGGATCCTATAGCTTCTGTCTCTAAAATAAACCAATGAAATGTCACAAAAATGTATCAAACTGTACCAAAAGCTTTTCTTGCATTGCTAGCTGAATCAAACTGACCTTTTAGACTTAAGGAGTATCTTCTCTCCCATTATATGAGATGCTGTACCTGATATTACGGGAGTAAGAAGGAGCTGTGGCATTAAGCTGATGTTGGGACTGAGCCTATTATCAAGGCTGCTTTGAATACAGGGCACCAATAAGCAGTAAATGTGCAGCTGCTACACATGGCAATGGCCTTTTCAACAATTCACGCCACTGTGCGCTGAAGCTGATAAGCAGATTGTGTATGAGGGTGGTCACTGGTGCTGTCAAACATGCAGGAATGAGTGTAAGAGAGATGACGCTGCAGCACAGCACTGCAGCATCTCTAACACTGACCCAGCAGGCAGTTATTTATACATCCAGCACTGTGAAAGCATGAGATTACAGGCTTAGCAGAATGAGCATGTGCGTGTGAGGAGCGTAACCACATGCCACATGAGTAGCCATCAAATATGATTTGCACTCCAGTACTTGTGAGATCTGTTAATTTATATAGTAGCTGAAAACATCTCTTATCAATGCTCTGTGATGAATCGGAGTACTTTCTCTCTTTGTTTCCGCTGAAGCTAACCCATTATCTGAACTCACTGCCTACTCAAGACAAATTGCTTAATCTGTTTTTAAAGATCTGTAAACCACGTCAGAATTTATTAGTAACAGTTGTTAGTATTAACCTAATGCAAAAAGTCTGCTTATCTTTGTCTATCTGCATCCAGAAAAACCATCCAGTTTAAATCCCTTCCACAACCTCTTGGTCATCCAAATGTTTAAAATTCAGTGGAAATTGGGTTGTTAGACAAATTCAGTCTAAGATTTGTATCATAGAATTGTGTGTTCTTTTCTAACCTGTATATATATATAACCAGTAGCTGGAATGGCAAGAGTTACTTGTTGAAATATGTGGGTAACATACAATTTTATGCCTTTCTGAATGAAACTGAAAGACAAGTTAATGATCAAAGAGGTGGTTTTTCAGTAAGTCATGGAGGAGTTACTTTGGTGGACGGGACTGTACAATTACACAGCTATGATAAAGTGATGTGAGATTCTTCAGGGATGTTGGTATTTGAGGACTTAGAGTCAAAGAATATTCTGTCATCTAGAAAAGCTAGATTGCCCCAGCCTGTTCCAGTAATCAACTTTTGGTATGTTTTGCTGCAAGGTTTAGATGTAACCTTCTGGAATATGATTATGAGTTTGAAACTTGAGTATACACTAAGATCCGGAGTCAGAGTTTTGCCTTGCTCTATTGCATATCCTTAACCTATAACAGGCTACCTGATCTTGAGTGGAAAGCACGACTAATAGTTCTTTTCTAAGCAAAATGTAATTTTAAAAGAATGATGTGGGAGTCTTACCTATGCAGGAAGCAGTTCTATTTGGAGGCCTGTTGAAGACTGTAAATTGAATTCTGTCAGCATCTAGGGAAACATCACTGTATTCTGCTCCAGTACTTGGCACTTTTCTTGAACATTGCTCTCTAGCAGTGTATATATATATATATATATATGCACAACAGCAGACATATTTGCCTTCAAAGAAAAATGCTAATGAAGTGTGTCATTCCACGTACTATATGATTTTAGTTGTATGGCTGAATTTAAGTCTAGTGTCCTTCCATCTGTCTTTCAAAGACTGTAGTGTGTTAATGATTTTTTTTCCACAGTCCCTCATTGTAAACAAAATCTGTTGTTGGTTCTTGCTTGATTACTTTTTCCTGAGCCTTTACAATATGTCTTGGCACTAGAGTCAGTTTGAAATATCCTTTCACTGCATGATAAGTTAATGATTGGAGCTGATGAAATTCAGAACAGTGTTCTTACAGCACACCTGCTAATGTACAGGGACATTGACTGCAATAATGCTTTTATATGCCAACTATGTTTAGTGAATCACTATGCTAGCTTAAAGAGATAACAAATTTATCTGGAGATTTAAAGGACAATTCATTTCTGGTTTGGTTTGTTGCAGTGCTAATCCTGATAGTATTACTTCCTGAAAAATCGAAATGAGAAGACTCTAAAACATATATGTGCAAAAATAAAATTTAAGAAGTATTTATAATTTTAGATCAACAGCTGTTGTGTATTTCTTCAAAGTCTTCTAGGAACTGTTACATGCCTGTTTGTGGATATGCACGCACCTTTACATAAGAAAGAATATGGAGATTAAAAAAGATAAAATGATTGTATATCTTGGAGACACAGTTCCCTGTTACAATTGTATTTAATGTTAAAGTGTTTCAAATTTTATGGGAATATCTCTTAGAAGTAAGTTTATACTTCTTGTGTATATAAAGAAAATAATACATTGAACATGAAACTTCAGTCTATAAGCCCGTCATATTTGTGCTTTCAGATCTCAGTGTTTCCCCATAACATTGGCAGAACTAAAATCAGTTTCAGTCAGTAATATTTGCTTATGAAAAGTCAGTGACATTCTGCTTAATAATTTTCTTTTCAAGTGGCTTATACATTTCGGTAGTTATGTATCTTTTGAAAAAGATTTTTAGTGCATTTTTTACATCTCAAAATAACAAACCTCACACATACATATATTCAATGACAACTTGATAATTAAATGCACAAGGTATAAACTTAAGCTTCCACTTATGAATTACCTTAAAATAAATATAAGGTAATGTATTACAATGTACATGCTATATGTACTCAAGTTTTGCTAGGAGTTTGAGTAAAATATTTTAAAGGTTTAGATTTTAGCTACTGTTTTGAAAAGCTGAGAAAAAAAAACGAAAAAAGAAAAGGAAAAACAGCTGTTCATAATGACACAGGGCCATTATAAAGGCTCTTGAGTCAACAAGAGCAAGAACCTTGTGCCTAGTCCGTCTGAGATAAAGAATGATACATTTTAAGATCAAAATAAGGAGAGTTTTTTATAATTTTGAGCAAACACATGGTTTACTTTGCAGAAAAGATTTGGTGATAGGGGGCTACACACTCTAGATAGGTAAAAATTAGTGCAGACTGAAAGCAAAGACCTCTCCCACCTTCACTCATTTTCTGCAAACTTAAAAACTTTTGAATTCTTAATTTTCTCAAACATGGGGATATCTTCATTATAAATTTTGGCAAAGCATGGGCAAAAAATAGGGTTTAAAATCTCCCTACACATTTGTCTTCATTCTGTTCTCAGTTTCTTTCTAGTGTTTTAAAAGGTAATAGTTGTGTGTAGAGGAATTTTAAAAGAATTTATATAAGAATATATTTATTTTAATGTGGAACAACATGCATGTGTAATTAGCTGGACAGAACTAAACAAAACAATAACACTATATGCACATTTTACAAACAGTGTTTGAGCTCAGTTATAAAAAAAATAAACTACTTATGTTTTGTTGTTTGCACTGTACTCTGTTTGGAAACACACATTCATCTCTCTTATGTCACCTTTCATCAAAGGCTCCTCAGAATGCATTTCCAGCTGAGCTAATTACCTCTAACTGTGCTGTTTCCAGTGTTTTGCAAATCTCAATTTTATTACAAATTTATTTACTATAAGCATTGACAAGGTAGTAGCGTGTGTATGTATATGTAATTGTTATATGACCAGCAAGTCCCACCCTCAATTAGGACTGGAATGCCTATTAAGTATTTTCTAGTGTGGTTAAAATGATTCTGTACTGACTACTGCAAATATTGAGGTTTGAAAAGTAGAGGAGACACTAATATTTCTACTGTGCATAACACTATATTTTTGGTAATAATTTGCTTCCAGCAAAGCTTTATTTAAAATTGTTTGTGGAGGGTAACAAACGATATATAGTCATTTCACTTCCTTATGCATGGTGTCAGCATTCATGGAATTAAGATAGAACAAATACTTAATGCCCTTTGGATTATGATCTTATTAGACTTAATGGAAGTCCTGACACTAATTATAAGAAGCAACCACATTTGAATTACTATGGGGTGAACACTTTTGGATCCTCCCTGCTAATGCAGTAATGTGCTCTCATACCACATTTCTTAAGTTCAGAAAAGTGAAATGGCTGTGCCATCTCTATTAGAGCGTTTCTATTGCTGCTGTAACTTTCTGATTCAGGGACTATTTAGAAAGCTTTAAAGTTACATGAAGACTGAAACTAAATTGAAAATAAAATCTGGTGAATTTTTTCATGTATTTAATCCCCCCTTCCACTCCCCCATACTTACATTCTAAAGGATTTTTTAAAGATTAAACCTTACTAATTAAAGATTAAGATCTAAGGAAGATACATATATTGAAACAACAGTGCTTTTCCAGTATGCTTTAACTACTGCAAGTAATTTTAATGACAGGCTTGTTTGTTCCATTAAGCAACAATGTGGTTCAACAATTTGCTCTTGTAATTCGTCATTAAGACTGAGTCATTGCATCTCCACCATTCTTTAGGAGAAGTGATGCAAGATAGTTTTGAATAATTTCGGTTCACAGATAACTATTTACAAAGTGCATAGATATCATGGAATAAAATGGAAATGTTCTTTCAAGAATACAATTTATGCACCCTAAAGATGCAAACTCAACTACGTTAGGATCCAGTCTTAGAAAGAAGCTGATCTCTTGGAAAGTAGATGAGGTATTTCATTTATTTGTCCTTAACTGAAATATTAGTCTTAAATCTTATTTTCCTGGGTTAAAGGCAGCCCATATTTCTCTCCTCTCAATAAAAGAGTATGCGGTCCTTCATATACAAGCCTTAGCTACCCATGATCACTACAGATTTTTTTTTTTTTCTAAGTAATATTAACTGGCTTTAAAATTCTGAGAGTTGTAGAAGTCAACAGCTGTGGCTGCTATTTTAGCATTTTGAGGATTAAATGATAATATTTGAAGGATTTTGGGCTACCTCTAGTCTTTTAGTAATTGCTTAACTGAGATCTCTATCATTGCTACATAATTACAGTTATAAAACTACTGACTATATCCCAGCAAGTAAGTCCTACTCCAGTGTTTTTATTCCATCTTGTCAAAATACAAAGTTACATTGCTGATTATGTCATTACACTATTACAACTAATAGTGTAGACTGGGTGTGTTGGTTGGTTGGCTTATCTGTAAAACTTTGTTATATTGCTTTGCTGCATATAAACACATTTCACATAGATGTTCAAAGGAAGGTGGAAAGATAGAGGGATTTTTTGGGTTTTCTGATTTGATTACTCAGTATATTGCCATGCATATGCAGGTGACAAAATGTGAATACAGAGCAATAAACATTATGTTCGTTTACTTTGCCATTTAGGAAGCACAGATGTTAACTATATAATAACAAGGTGGTTCTCATTGTAACAGTCCTGCTGTTAGGTCCTCCTGCTCTTGCAGTAGTTTGCTGCTTTGCCATGTGTGAGACTTTCATTGCTGGGAACTTGTAACTGTATTGTATATTATTTTTTTTTTAATACTGTTTTCAAATTGCTTCCTTTTTTTTTCTTTTCCCTCAAGATGGTAAGCTCTTCATAAAAAAAGAGGTTTCTTCTTCATAAAGTATTTCTCATTGGAATTTCTGACATTTTATTCTCTAGGAATGTGCTCCCTTGCTACCATGAACAGATGTACCTAACATGCATTTGGAATAATAGACAAAAGTACTACTCTGACTTTTTAAGGGTCTTGCTTCTATTATTTACAGTTCTGTGAATTGCTGTTTGCTTCTTCAGCTAACAAATATTCATCCTGAATGCTTAAAATGTCCTGGTAATGCTACTTCTTTTCACTCATGTAACCTAAATAATACCATTATGGTAAACGTCCCTTACAACAGTCTCAGTGGCTAAAAGATCTTTTTGGAAGACAAGCAGAAATTGAAGCTGAACAACGAAAAAAAGGTCAAAGCTCCAGGGGAGGTGGAAAAGAAATCCCCATTTAGTAGAACTATCTGTTTCTCTAATGTCTCCATTCATCAAACATTTTTCATCCTTGAGTTACTAGGACCTGAGAGAACCTCTGGAATCCTCAGTGACACTACTGACCATGTAGTTGTATCTGCTTAAAATTAAAAAGATTGAAAAAAAAAAAATCTACCTAAAAGATGAGCTGGGTTGTAACTGCAGCAGAGTTGATGATCAGTGGTTGAAATTCAATTATTGATAACTGTACATGGAAATAAAAGTCTCAACTCTGAGAAATGTTTCAACATGTTTAGTATTGAGCAGCCTGGTTAGTGACAATAGTCAGTACTGCTACCCATCCTCTGTTGTACTGTGCTTGCTATGCTAGCTCACATCTTGCATATCAATTGACATTCAAGGTCTTGGTTTTAACCATCAAAGCTATTCATAGGATCCGTCTAAACTATGAGAAACCGTCTCTTTTAGTCCATGGCTGTGACTTCCCGGTAAGAACTGCATTCCTCTGGAATAATGAAACTACCAGGCACTTCAGACCCCCAGGCACAACCTGTCAGCCCAAAGCTATTCAGTTCAGTTCTGCTGTAAGGGAAAATGCAAAAGAGGAGTACACAAATACTGTCAGCACTGTTCAGCAGAGAGGCTTCATAGTATAATTAACAAGTCATTCGGATTCCAAAGTAATTTGAATCTCATAAGCATATGGGGTGTTTTTCTTCCTAAAATCTCAGAAGTATCTTTTCCAACTGTTGGTATGTTCTTGAAAGTTGTGGAGTTTGTGTCCTTTTTTCCTGTTGCTCATCCTACAGAGACTTTTAGTTGTTCTTTTTCATGCTCAAGGCTTTGAAGACACTCATCATGGGTATTTAAAGTAGCCCAATATAGAATATAAAGTGTTTCATAAAAATCTAGCTGAATTGAATATTGAGAATATTTGGAATATTGAGTTGACCTCTTCATATGTCAAACGGATATGCAGATCTCGCTGAGTTACCAGCACTGCTATTGTTAGGGTATAATTGATTCATAAATTTTGCTGAGCCTTCATGATGAAATAAAAACAAAACAAAAAATATTTTCTTGGACTTCAGAACAAAATGTTTTTATCTCTCTGGAAAGATGTTTTCTGTATGTTTATAACATGCTGCGATCAAATAATTGATGGGATTTTCAGAAAGAAAGGGCAGCTCCTAAAATCAAAATCACATCTGGTTTTTTTCTGTTGCCTTATCTGTTGCCTTTTAATCTCTGTACAAGTCCACAGTGACATCAACATTAGTTTCTAACAGCGAAAACATACCTGGTTTTTGTTTTCTTGTCAGCAGGTGACAATCTGTGATTTACCGATACCATTCAGTAGTTTTACAGTCCTAAGTACAGATGTGATTGATTTCTTACCCCTTTCAGCAGGTGTCAAAGTGTTAAATTGGGATGCTAATAGCTGAAAATAGTGTTTGAGAGCTAGGATTGTCCCAGCTTTCTTGGTAATGAACATTCTGTAATCGGACATACAACCAAGTTACCAAAAAGACTGCTAGTTAAAACAGCAAGTGTTTTATTGCTATGCTGTAACATCATTCATGTGTGTCTTTTTTCCCCAGTAGCAATCATCCTATTCTTGTATTCATTGAGTTGCTCTCACAACTACCTCTCTGCAGCGTACTTCCCGGTACTGTTGGTGCTTTTGGAACCACTGGCTTTCCCTCTTGAGTTTTAGCTTACAGGCTGTGGAATAGTGAGTTATTCACTGGCTGGTGGCTTGCTTGTACTCCACTTGAGTGTTGTCGTTTCCTCTTAGTTAGTATCTTACCCTTTTTGTCCATGCTGAGCATATTATGCTGAAGCTTTTTACCTCAGGCAAAGTGGTATAATACTTTGCTGCTTTTTTATCTTTTTTTTCCGGATAGTAGGTGTTATCCTAGCTTATGACATTTGCCTGAGTATCTCACTGTGGTGTTCTGTGGTTTGACATTGAATTCTGATCAGCTGTCTTATGAATTCTCTATTATGACTCGGTCGTCTCTGAGAATACCTTGTTTTGGTAGATTCTAAGTGCTTGGTGAATTACTACATTATAACCTTCCAAAAACCTATTTTGATCCTGTTAGTCTTTTGATGAGGTATTACACGGTTTCATCCCATAATCCCAAGAGAAGCATATAACAGTGAGTTGCCCATTACTATGGGTTTTATAATTGTAGAGGATTTTTCTTTTTTGGGGAGAGGAGGGGGATGTTCCTGTTTTGGGGGAGAGGGGGTATGATTATTTGGTCAAGATTTTGTTGTTGACTTGTAATTGTTGATTTGAAGTCTGTTTCCCTTTTTGTAGTTGTGCTATTTAACTTTATAAAAGTAATAGGAATCGAAATGTCAACTCTTCAGAACTAGCAGTTGTCAGAAATCAAGCTACATCCCTGGAGACTTTCATGGCCAGGCTGAATGGGGTTCTGGGCCACCTGATCTAGTTGAAGATGTCCATGCTCATTGCAGGGAGGTTGGACTAGATGGCCTGGAAAGCTCCCTTCCAACCGAAACTGTTCTATGATTCTATGATTTTGATGTGCCTGTCTGGCATACATCACTGCAGATACATAGAGTGCCATTAACTATTGTTTTCACTGTTCTTCCTAGTTCCAGCATTGTAACTCTGGACTTATACTTGAGGAACTTTGCTGGGCAGCAAGTACAAAAATGCATCCATGTAGCCTCTGACAGGAAACACCCTTTGCAGAATAGATGGGGCAAGAGAAGAGGGAGGCAGTATTGTTATACAAATATCTAAAAATAAGCTTAGGCCTGGTTTATATTTAGAAATTATTTTGGTCCCTCATGTCATTGTCATATGCATCATTTTTCCAATCTCATGATCAATGACTTGCTCATAAACTAATCTGCTCTGAATAATTAATATGCAGACTTGTTTTATTGAATTTCTTTAAATTAATAAATCTGCAAATCATATGTTTTTCAAAGTTGTTTATGTATGAATTAAAACAGAGTTGACTTGTACTTATATCTTTTGGTCTTTCTTGAAAAAATAAAATAAAGTGGTACAGTGTCATACATTTGGTACTTTAAGCAAAGAAAGGTACTTATGGAAGAAAGATGTTTTTTGTCTTGTTTAGATTGAACACAATTTAATATGATTAATTGTCATATTTTGTAACAGTAATTTACAGAAGGCTTTTTAAAAATACAAAAGATAAGTTAGCTGTATTCAGGATAAATGCTCTTTGAAAATATATTTTTAGCATTGAGCAGAATTCAGGTTTTCATCCCACACACACTTGTTTAAAAAATAATTTAAAGTTTATTAAATTCAGTTAAGCATTAAATATTTCAACTCTTTCATTTTGAAGCCATTGAATTCTGTAGTAAATAAAAAAAGTAGTATAGACGTGTTTTTAGCTGTACTTGAAAACAGAGAAGTGTCAATTTTTGAGTGTCATTTTTTAGCTTTTAAATAGGTTAAAATGCAATTAAACTACCAACACTAAGCATATGTGACAAATTATTGGCTCCACTAGTAAAAACTGAAAGTAATTCTGTAAACTGATTTTTCATTTGGTTACCTAAGTTTCTAGAAGTTTGTGGTTTCTGACAAAGCTAAAATTTCTCTGTGTGCGTGTGTAAGTTTGTGGTAAAATAATGTGTTAAGTAAAAATATGGAGTTGTTTTGGTCAGTTTGATTGCCTTTTCATGAGTTTGTTTGTTCTTGTTGGCTTTGTAATCTAAGCATGCAAAGCAAAGCTGCTACTATTTTCAGTGGACCAGCAATATTATCATCGATGGAACTGGATAAATCTTGTTTTTAATACATGCATGATAAGCTATGTCCTCAACTTACTTGTGCGAATAGCCATTCAAGTTCTTCAAGTATCTGTATTACATTACTAAAGAAAACTGTTTCTGAGTACACATTACACTTGAAATCAGGGATGACTACTTTCTAAATTGCACACTGTTCATCAGAGTGTAGTCATCTGACAGCAAATCATAAAATCCATGTACTACTAAAATTGTTGACTGTGTTTGGATAGAATTACTAATGTAGATATGTTTTGTACAAGAACATTAATAATTTGAGGTACAAAGAATATTTTTGGGAACAGCTTTACTCATTTTAGAAAATTACCAGAAATATATTGTACAATGAGGTACAAAAAAGCTGATTAACAAAAGCTTCACCTAACATCTAGAATGTGAAAATCCATTATTATTCTGGAATTGCATTTTGTATTACTATCTAGATGGAGCTCAAATACTCCAGTAAAGACAAATTATATTTAACTGTTAACATAGGTTTTTTTCCTTTGTACGAAAACACATTCCACTTGGATACACAGATTTGCTATTGTTCTGAAGGAAAAAAAAAGAAAAAAGCAAGTAGCAAAACAGTGCCCCAACACCATCATCTTAACCTGTTTCCAGTGTGCTTTTGAAAATGAAATAGATTATAAAATTAGACAAATACTAAAAGATAAGTAATATTAAAACACAGATATTGGGTAAATACTATTATGTCTTGACAAAATGTATTTTCAATTAGTTTACTGTTTTATCAGAAACAGGGATTAACTCTGATTAGTTTCTTTAAGTACACCAATGTGGAGCAGGAGGATTACATGGGTTTTTTTTTATTCAAGAAATAAACATTTAATGGGACCTATAAGCAAATGTTTGGTTTTTAATGTATAATTTCTGAAGCTTCAGAGCTTGTAACTTAATATTGTATCAGGTTATCAAGATCTTTGTGCATGAGGTAAAAAGATATTATTAGGATAATTAAAAGAGCCAATTTAAATTGATTCGTTATCATAAATATGCTTTGCAGGGAGATTTTCTTTACATACATAATTTTTATCAAGGAAAAAATAATTTTCTGTTTAGTAATAAAATATTATGAGAACGTAAAAAATGAGCTGTGCTCTGTAATTTCAGTCCTAGTGTTTTTAGACACAGAACTGTTAGATTTTACACAGGTGTGGAAATGATAAACAAATCTCATATTCACTTGTTCCCAGTGTTCACAGAAATGCCTTCTGGAATAAGCAACACTCAACTGTGAGCTGAAATGCTGGGCTGAACATTCTTTGCTAATGTAATACCTATCTTCTACAGAAGACCATTCAGTGCCCTGTGTTTTGATGTTTCTTGGAAACACGATGTGAATGCAAAGAATCCCCTGTATTATGCCTGTCCTGAAGAATGTATCAAAAAGCTTTCAGCAGCAAGGAAAATGTAGGATTGAGAGTGAGTGAGCTCCACGTGCTTACAGGGCTGGGTGAAGAGTTTACTGTAGTTCTCTGTATGGATGGTGTTATCCAAGAGGTAGTTGCCTGGGTGGTTTTCCATAGCTTTACAGTTGCTGATGGCATTAAAACTTCAGGACCAGCAATATGTACCTTTGACAAAGAACTCTGTTAATCTGCTGGTATCCTAACTCAGCTATGAAAACGGGAGGTGATGACTTTTCATTGTCTTTAAATAGCAAGTAATTTTTTCCTATACTAGTACGTACTAGTACTAATATGAGTTCATGTCTGTGGGAGTTTGGGTAACACAGCATCAAAAAGCTTCACTGTGTGTGTGTTTCCTTCTAGCTGTTTAACCTTAGCATTGCTCATAAGGACCACAAAATTAATGGAATCTATTAGTAGACAAGGTGGAGGCTATAGCTTGTGAGGGGCTGGCACTGCAGGAGACAATTTAAAGTACATACACAGGCAGCAGCTATTAAGTCTGAGGATAGTGCGTTTTATCATGAGTGTTTTTATGGTCTTCTTCCCAAGAATGCAAAGTAGGCCTGCACTATGTATGATGATAAGGGAACTTTGATGTCTTAGCATGGTCATGTCTGACAAAGTAAAAAAGAAAGTGTTTATTTCCTTTTAATATCTGAGCACAGTGTTCATAATTTAATGCAGAACTAACCTTTTGTCCACAGTAAGAGGCTGAATTTGCTTTTGGTGTAATTTACATGAGTCATACCTCTGCAAAATCCTTTAGCCATCTGCCATCAGTCAATAAATCCTTTTCTAATTTCCATTAATTCTTATTAGAAAGATTGAGGAAATCTCCCCATCTGTTTGATAGAAATGTTATGTCCACAGGGAAAGCACATTGAGACTTTTATCACCCTTTGCCTTAGGGGTGTGAGGCAGTGATAATCTAGAACAATTGCAGTAATCTGTGGAAGTGTCCAGTGTATGCTTATGAGAGAATCTTTGCACATTAGTTCATTGAGTAGTTGACGAACAAAATATTGTCATAGTCCAGCAATTCAGTGCTAATACAAGAGTGCAAGGTCCCTTTTGCTTTTAAAAAGATTAATTCTACTATAGCGAATAAAACAACTTGTATAACAGGTCAGAACCTGTCAAGGAAAATTTAGGGGTAGAGAAATAGAATGGGATGAGGGAAAGATAGATATATGTGAGCATATTCTGTGAATTTGTGTTTAGGGTATATGTTCTTCTGAAAAGGTAGCATTTGTATTTGCTGAGCATGACTTTTTTTTTTTTTTGCATTGAATAAACAATAATTGAAATAAATTGGACCTGGTTTTGGTGTCAGATGGCAATAGGGCAGTAAAAGAAACCACATCTGTTTTGAAAGCTGCTATTTAAACAGCCAGTTCTTGTTGCTGACCAAATATTTATGTTCTGACAAAATATTTTTCTTTGTATCTTCCAAAATCCTAATACAGACCAAGAAACAGTTATAGTGACTACCTTTTGCAAAAAAAGTCACTGTTGGTATTGTCTGATGAGAACTAGCTTTGGAAGAAAATACTGACTACAAAATCTGTTTTCAGGTCACACCATGGCAACGTGTTGATGATAAAAGAAGACTTAAAAAACTACCTAAATATATACCTACTTCAATGTTAAACTGGAAAATTTTCTGCTTTGTTTTGTTCGGCATGAATTGCAATTTATTTTTAAGAATATCTTAAAATGCTGTTGAACAGAAATGTTTGTTACTGGTAAGTGTAGATAGATAATAGCTTCAGCAGAATATATTGGGGATATTTTGTCATCAGGTATGGGTAAAGATGTCAGTGTGTGCTCCCACATCCTTCATCCTGTCTTTTTGTCCTGATTTAAAATACTAATTTAAAATAATCTATTGTTTTTAATCAGAACTACTTTTAAAATATCCATTCTTACAGTTTTTCTTTTTGCACACTTGGTTTCTCCACCTGCGAAGAAAAAAAAAATGAAATAGCAAATTTGTTAATCTGCCTGTGAAATTCACAGCTCTGGAATTGCTTGGGTTTTGTTGTTTGTAACCCACCTGGCACATGTTGACTTGTAAATTTATTCTGCTGAGGTTTTTTTATCTGTCCTTTTCATAGTCCCTTAGAAGTGTTAGAAGTTGGGAACCTAGGAGATCATGCCCAGTTAGGATATAGGTCAGTTTCCCAGTTTATAGCCAGAGTGAATGCTCTTGGCACTTGGAATGTGCCTGAGATCATGGCTTGTAATTAAAAGCTTCCACTGCATAGACAAGAAGAGTTGATCTAAGCCAACAAATGGATAAGATACCATTAGCAGCAGCAATGTCAGTGCCCATGCCATTTGGTGAGGCAGTCTTGCTTTTCTGAGTACATCTTAGTGTCAGGCCTCTCACATTTAAACCTTTTCTGAAATAGATTTTCTTTTCCAGTTCCAACTCTTCAAGTTCTTGGTGCCCTCTGGCACCTGTTCTGAGACTGAGTTTGCCAAGATGCTTCAGGGATATCTCTGAAACTCAGGCACTCATTCAGGCCTGGGAAGGCTGTCCCACGTTCTTTAAGGTCAGATCAGCTTTATCATCAGGAGTACAGACCCTCTGATGCACGGTAATCTACTTAACATGAGAATTAAGGCTATTAAGGAAGAGTGTCCTCTTCTCTGTGAGATCATTTCTCTATTACTTAGAATAGGTTAGAGTGGGGGGTGGGGGAGGATCCTCTGTCTCTGGTGATACATACCATATCCAAATTAATTTAAAGCGTTCTTCAAGAGGATTAAAAAAAGTACTGACACTTTGTGCATTTAAGCAAAGAAGTTAAATGGAGAATTTAGTATCTGCCTAGGCAAGTAAAGAACGTTGATGTAAGTGACTTCTATAACATTCCCTCCTCATTATTTAGGTTATTCTTAAAGTTGAAAGGGCCTTCCAGAAGAAGCCCCTTCACGCATGTCTTTGGAATAAGTGCAACCACTGTGTTTGGTCGAGGTAATAGGTTCATATTTAGTAACCAGTTCCAGTGTTCAGTAGCCTGTCTTCTCATTTTATTGATACTTTTTTCAGAAGGACTTGTGACTCTGTGAAGCTCTGTATCAAACATTAAACCTGAAATGTAGTTCCAAAATCCTTGAACATTTTTCTTGGTAGATTTTTGAAAAATAACAGATTGCATTGAAACCTCTTACCAAGACAGAAAAGATAGAACTGCCTTGAAAGTTTAGGAGACATTTCAGCTGACCTACAAATTTAACTAGAACATCCGTTTCTTGGAGAGGTTTCTTGCTGTTTCCGTTTACTCTCACACAGCAGTGTACACTTGCTGAATTAACTGTGGTTGACAGCGTGTAATGAAGATCATTATTCACAGGAATTACTCAGAAGTAATTTTAAGGGGTCAGAGCATTGCTTGGAGTCACTAACCTTTTGAACTGACATGGTGACAGTTCGTTAGAATTTAAAGAAACATTAATTTAACAAAAATGGGGTTCTTAAAAATCTTTGTCACGTGTATTTGCTTCCCATTATTTTCCTATTCAGTCCAATACAGTGATAAGTATATTATGCAGAATATGCACAAGGGACCAAGTTCTAATTTACACACTGATATTTTGGCCCATTTATTACAAGGACAAAAAAAAAATTTCTTAACTTATTGTAGCAGTCACAATGTATAAATGCACATGTGGACTTTACATCTCAGAGAATTCTTGTTACTGGTAATAAAATTTTTCTTAACATTTATGATCTGTTTGAGACTTCAAAACTGTATCTTGAATATTTGGGAAAGGATCTTGACCATCTCTTCCAGCAACACAGTGGGTGAAGTTAGAAGATGAAATAAGCTTAGTAATTTATAAAGGTGAATATCTGTAACTAAATGCTGTTCATTTTATTTCCTGTCAATACATTTAATGGGAGAGTAATAAGTTTTTGAGTAGTGAAGTTAGAATTTTTGCATTCCTGTTTTGCTTTCAAACAAAAAAAACCCAAAACCCTAGGAACATACCACTGCCAACCCAGATGCAAAGATTGTCTGTTCTTACATCTCCAAATTAAGAAATGGATACCATTGGCTTTTAACATCTTTATTTTTTTATACAAATTCAGTGTTACTTTATTCTTTATAGAAGACAATTTCATATCCGCCCTCCCCACTCCCCCTTTACTAGCTGGGAAGTATAGAAAAAAGAAGAAAGAAAAAGAGTTTCATTCTCAACATTATTTGTGAAGTGCCTCTGGAAAGCCTGTGATGTATTTGTTTAGAGACCAAACAGGAAATTCAGCTTTTTCAGGGGGCACTGAACACTTAATGTAGTCTAAGCAACCAGAACCATCTCATAAACAAATCTAGTCTCGTAAAGCAAATCTGTGTAGTGCTTTAATCATACTCTTTTCTCAGGGCTGAGATAATGGTAATATTAATAATACAAAGAAAAATAGTATTACTTGCCCCTACCATGTGAATGTTGAGGAATCCCGTGTTTGCAAATGATAGAATTCAGTCTGAATAACAGGCTAAGTTCTGGTTACCTGTCAGTGTTAGATGGCTAGTAGTCTACTATTAGGTAGTTGAATACAACCTAACCTGAAAATATCTTGGAATTAGGGTAATATGAAGCTCTTTTCCACCTTTTTTCCGCTCTTTCATTTTCAGTTAAGCTCTAGAGGCAGATTTAGGTTAACCTGCTCAAACTTACAAATCATTAAGATATACGTCTCATCCCTTCACACACTGGGTACGTATCACAGTAGAATTTTATTTCCAATGTACTGCTTTACTGAAAGTTTTCAGTCTTTAGAATCAGTTTCGTATTCCTATAGATTCTAGAATGAAGACTTCAACCCTAATAGTAGTTACTATATGCTTTATATGTCTGGACAGGGATTTTAAAAAATGCACTTTGTGTGTCTAATTAGTGAGGAAATTAACCCCACATAAAGCTCTTGCACTAGTATGCAGAATTCAGTCATACTGAATCACCAGAGATTTTTGTCACCATTTTCAGAGCATATAAAGTATGTTTTTAGACAGCACAAATTTTCTGTGAATTCCTTATACTTTAATTCTGAACTAGAACGAGGTTACAAAAACAGTTCTAGCAAACCCACTAAGTAATCTGATAGTAGTAGTAAAATTGTATCTCTCTATATTTTTCTCTCACGTGGGAAAAGGAAATACCTTTATCCGAGTATTAATTTCTTTATCAAGTGTTGTTTAGTATAACAAACTAAAACAGAGGGGATATTATCTAAATCAAATCTGTGCCTGCTATTTTAAGCAGCCAACCAAGATGAAATTTATATGAAGTTTGTTTGTAGTTTCTTAAATGAGTTTCCAAAGTTGATTGCTCTTTAGTTAAAAAATAAGAACTGAGTGTAATTGTTGTTTATAACTACAATTATTTCTGTGCAACTGCTAGAAGTTTATTGTTATGCTCCCACTGTATTACATTGTTTTTCTGAAACAATGAAAATATAATAGCAGCTAAAATAGGTTTGTTATGAAGTTATCTTAAGTAGTCTTACCCAGTTATCATTTTCTCATTCTTAACTAGATAATTGACACTTTTCAAAATAGTAAATACTTCAAACAAATACTTATCAATTATTAATAAACTTACCTGTTGCTTTATTTTTAGTGCACATAAGTATACATATTTTTATGTATACTGTATTATGTTTCTGACATAATTTCCCCAAATCTTATTTTCTCTGGAACAGTAACAGCAATATCACATGGCAGGGGGTGACCTTTTAGTGGCAGTTATTGTTGAATGTATCTACACTTATTTTTGAACTTGTTTGACATTTGTTTCTGTTGTTTAGCAGTCTGAAAATTCAAACAAACATGTTTTCACAATAAATTTGTGCTTAGAGTTTCTTGCTGTCCAGGCCTCTCATCTCACATTACTTTCTTGCTGTTGTAGTTCTGTTAAGCAGCACAGCTGCTGCTATTCTTTGTTCATACAGGTAACTAGAAATTTACATTTGAAACTGGAACTGATTTTAATCTAGATAATATCATATCTGATAACATTTCAAATGTTTCCATTATGTTAAGGAAGCATTTGAATATAATAGCTGCTTCATAGTTTTGAGGGAGAATTTACCTCTTTTTCCTGGTTCATTTGCAGATTTATCAGATATATTGAATGTTACTAAACATTCAATAATAATTAAAATATTTGTTAAGAAAATACTTGTTAAGCAAATACAGTCTCTTCAATTTGCAGATGTTGGTATAATTTAATCACTGAAAGCTTCTCTGCTCTTGCTATACCATGTCCTGACATTTGTACTCTGATCACATAAAACTTCTTGGAGTGAGATTGTGTCTCCTTCTCCTTAGAACAGCTGAGCCTCTGTGGCTTCAGGACTGTGCAGAAGTTTCACACAGTATGTGCTGGGGCAGAGCATTTTAGTATGGTTTGAGATTAGAATTCCCCAAAAGAGGAATACCCCAAAAAGTAACCTGGAATGTTGCCTTTTTCTTATTAAGTAGTTGTTTGGGGTTTTTTTTAGAGACTGGAAGCCTGTTTACTTTAAAATGAAATCTTTAAAAGGAGGAGTTCCATATCAGGCCTTCAGCTGATGATGGATCATGTCTTAATATCAAATTATCAAAACTCTCAAAATGTGCTAAAACATAGTGAAGCTGGTTTGTGTCAGTAAAATTCTGAAAATGAGGTGTAATTAGTTATTGATGTGTAGATGAGAATAGAAATGGCAGACACAGGTGCATGGAGAAGAATTGTATCCATTGTGCTGGCTGAATATTCTGAAATCTTATACCACCTCACTTCATTTAGCTGTGAAGAAGAGACGCATGGAATTAAAACTGTCAGCTCTGCCACAGTTACACAATCTATTGTGAGAGGATAGATAGACCCAAAATTGCCGTGCACCCCATTTTAGCAGACAGGTTGAAAGTAGTCTTTTTTAAATGTAGCTTGTGCTCAGTGTCATGTTTGCATAGATAAACCAAACCACCTATTCCAAATTATTTATGTAAAATATAGTAAGTATGAATATACCTGTTCAGGAAGCAATATATATGTGTCAGATACTACAAAGACAGGCTTGTATAATCTCTTAGCACTGTGTTCAGTGATCCCTAAAACAATTCCATGAAAAGCCATTAATTAGGCAATTGTTAAGTAAATTGTAACATTATCAAAGAAATACTTAGATTGGGAGAGTAATAGAACTTTAACGGAAGCTTTCCACTTTTTATTGACATGAAATAATACAGATGTAGAACATGGTTTTAACATTTAAAAATTGTGACAAGAATTGTTATATGATATTTTCATCCACAAATGGTCTTTCAAGTCAACTGTTGTCTATTAGAGTATAGCTTGATGTTTGGATTTTTTTTATGTCTATTGTTATCCTAAAAACTTGGGATAAATAAAGTCAAAAAGAGATTGCAAAATGTCTTTCTGCATGAAACCACAGATGAAGAATAACGATACAAAGCTATACATAAAGACAGACGGTAACATCTTTGAAACAGCTACTAGGTCAGCATGCTTTTTGTAGTTGTCTGGAGAAATCTCTGACTAAAGCATTTATTTCTTTATAGTGAAGCCAGAATAAAGTTATTGATCTGTCTCTAGGTAGCCATTTCTGTGGCTGTGAAAGGAAACAATGATCCAGATTCTGTTTAGAGATGACTGGTCAAAATACAATCGTGTATAATCCCACAATTTTGCAATTTACATGCTTCATCTCTAAAAGTAAGTGAAAGTGAGTTTGTGCAGGCCAAGCTTTTTTCTTGCTTTGATTTATACAACTCTAACTTCAAGGATTAGTATGAGCAAAAATTAAGATATGTGTGTGTGTGTGTGATGCCAAATTATTGTTAAAAGATTACAGAGGTTTTGATATCAAACCTAGTGGGTATTACCAATGTATGATTGTTAAAGTACCTTACCTTTGCCTCATCTGTCATGTAATAGTATTGCAAGACCCGTGATAAGATGTATCATTATAAAATGCTAGCAGTCGTATTTACAAGATGTTAGCCCTTTGTGCATAGCTGGACAGGCTGGATTGATGGGCTGTGGGCAATGGTACGAGGTTCAAGGCAAAGTGCTGTGTCCTGCATTTGGGCCACAACAGTGCCATGCAACACTACAGGCTTGGGGGAAGAGTGTCTGGAAAGCTGCCTGGTGCAAAAGGACCTGGGGGTGCTGACTTATGGCCAGTTGAACATAGCAAGCTTGTGCCCCGGTGGCCAAGGCCAACAGCATCCTGGCTTGTATCAGAAATAGCCCAGCCAGCAGGGCCAGGACAGTGATCATCCCCTGTAGTGGACACTGGTGAGGCTGCATCTTGCATCCTATGTTCAGTTCTGGGCCCCTCACTACAAGAAAGACATTGAGGTGCTGGAGTGAGTCCAGAGAAGGGCAACGGAGCTGGTGAAGGGCCTGGAGCACAAGTGTGATGAGGAACGGCTGAGGGAACTGGGGTGTTTAGTCTGGAGAAAAGAGAAGGCTCAGGAGAGACCTTATTGCGTTCTACAACTGCCTGAAAGGAGGTGGTAGTGAGGTGGGGGTCAGTCTCTTCTCCCAGATAACAAGTGATAGGACAAGATTTAACGGCCTCAAGCTGTACCAGGAGAGGTTTAGATGGGGTATTGAGAAATAGCCCAGCCAGCAGGGCCAGGACAGTGATCATCCCCTGTAGTGGACACTGGTGAGGCTGCATCTTGCATCCTATGTTCAGTTCTGGGCCCCTCACTACAAGAAAGACATTGAGGTGCTGGAGTGAGTCCAGAGAAGGGCAACGGAGCTGGTGAAGGGCCTGGAGCACAAGTGTGATGAGGAACGGCTGAGGGAACTGGGGTGTTTAGTCTGGAGAAAAGAGAAGGCTCAGGAGAGACCTTATTGCGTTCTACAACTGCCTGAAAGGAGGTGGTAGTGAGGTGGGGGTCAGTCTCTTCTCCCAGATAACAAGTGATAGGACAAGATTTAACGGCCTCAAGCTGTACCAGGAGAGGTTTAGATGGGGTATTGGGAAAAATTTCTTCACAGAGGGGGTGATCAGGCATTGGTACAGGCTGCCCAGGGAAGTGCTGGAATCAGTGTCCCTGGAAGTGTTCAAAAACTGTATAGATGAGGCATTGATACGGTTTAGTGGTGGCCTTGGCAGTCCTGGGGTAATGGTTGGGCTTGGTGATCTTCAAGGTCTTTTCCAAGCTAGCTGATTCTATGATTCTGTAAGGGAGATACTGGTATTGGTTTTCATAGTACAATGCTGACTCTTCCTGAATCATGTTTTTTCATTCTAAAGCGGTGAATCAGTTAAGTATGTAGAAAATTATTGTAGATGACCTGGTAACATTAAAATAAATGGGGCTGCACACAGGTCTCAGCAAGGTTTCAGATTTTACTAAAATCCTTTTGGCGTCCTCTTCCCAACCATAACTGATCAAATTTCAAAATTTGTTTAAGGCTCAAAATACAATTTCAAGCCTAAACTAACTACAGTAAAGAAACACTTAACCTGAAGTGATACATGAAGTTGTTGAGTTTTAATCAACCTGATGACATGCTTATGGTGGTACCAGACAACTATGGTTAGGTTAAATTATGGTGTGGATTCAAAGTTTCATTTTGTAAATCAGGTTTTCCTCTTTCTATTGCCAAAGCAGCATATTCCCTTGTGTTTCTGTGGTAATGATGGAGAAAGAGAAGTACAGAAATACAGTGCTTAACCTGGGAAGCACTATTTATGCCTCTTCCTTAGGCCTTCTGAAATCAAGTTTCATCACGTACACTTACTGACCTTGGTGCACTGTAGCTCAGATTTCTCTGAATTGCTTTAGCTTATACTGTAATAGTGCTTTAAAGATGAATAGCCCTGCAGAATGCGATACATTTTTCCCCCCCTTTCCTCCTGGCTAAAAAAAAAACCCAGCAAACCAACAAAACCCAAAACCACACACAACCCGCTTTGTATTGACCTGACAGTGCAGAGGGTCTCAGAACTTGCCTGGTCTTGCCTTGGCCTGAGCTGATTCTACCTGTTTCAAAAATTGCCTAGTGTTCAAATGAGTATTGCCTACTCTGTTTGCCTTAAGCTCTCTCAAAATTGCATGTGGATAATTTATGCTAGACAAATAATAGCTTTTCATTTCAACTGAGGTCGGGAGACCGTCTCCACACTTAACCTTGGTACCCAAAAGAAGCAGGTTCTGATAGTGAAACTTATAAAAACTAACCAAGCAGATGCCAAGCCTGGGGAGGAAGACCCTCTCACCATACTTTCATATTCCTGATGATGATGATCTCAGGAGGCTCTTGACTCCTTATGGCTTTTCCCCTCTAACTCTTCCTGAGGAAAAGGTTGGAATTTTAGTATCCAGAGAAAAACTACAAGGGAAAGCGTAAGATAGATATTTCAAGAGGATACTAGGAAGGTTTTTAAAGTAATTTTTTTCTGCGTTAAGACTTTTCTGAATTAATTAAATAAATTGGGTTAATAGACTGCTTAAAATACTCATTTGAATAGCAATAAATTTTTGGTTCCATATATATAAACAAATTATTTTTCCTATAGGAAAAGGCTGAATGTAACTTCTATAATTAGCACCAAAAGCCAATTGTGCTAAAAGTGAAACAAAGGAAGTAGTGGGAATAGGCGATGGAGGGGAAGAAATACAAGTGGAGACACAGAAGTGTCCTTTTTAACTGTAGTGTGGTTTTAGCTAGGCTTAACCCAGTCTCAAGACCTCACTTTCATAAACCCGTAAATACTCCAGATCTCTGGGAAGCCATGGGAAAGGTAAGATTGTGACTTAATATAAGCCATGTTTCATGTCTTTCAGTAACTATTTTAGAATAAGAGAGCCCTCTGACACATGCTTCCTGAGAAGTAAAGCAGAACTCTACATATTTTTGTGGCTACGCTTACATCCCAGAAGTATTTCCCTGCTGGATTTGGGATACTTTTTAATCTGTCAGGTTTTTTAATGTAGGACTATAATGTTTCATAGCTTTCATAGTATCACTCCAGATACTACAAGTCAAAAATTCTCTAAGCCCTGTGGGAGGGAAGACTAACAGCAGTGGCTGGATTAATGCCACCAGAGGGGAAAATAAAATGCTGCATTAAACTCCTGTCTCAACCTTCGTTTTTACCAATGTCTTCCTTTGGGACTCACTGCTTTTCTCTTTTTCTCTATCAGTTTTTCTTCTAATAAGGTAGGATTATCTTCTTATGAATGTTGTGTAAGAATTTTTACATATGAAATTGAAGTGTGGGTGTTGGGTTTGTTTGTTTTTTTTTTGGGGGGGGTTTTTTGCTGTATGAGACAAAATAAAACTGATCTGAAACCTTGAGCTGGATACAAGAAAACAAAAAATTGTCAAGTAGGGAATCTCTTCAGCACATGTCGGGTAAAGAAGAATAATATCTGATATGTTTGGAAAATGGAGCGTATTTGTTAAATGTGCTCATTTTCATCTCTTCTTCTTTATGGTAGAATACCCTGAGGTAAGCATCTGAAACATTAAGAATTTCAAGAAGTGATACCACTGATTGAAAGAGGTGTGGATTTGTCAGTTGCTTGAAGGCAGGGTCAATCCCGTCAAGAGTTTTGACATGCCAGTTGCGTACTAACTCTGCTGATGGTGTTTGTGGTGCTAACATGTGGTCCAAACAACCCATATGCTCAGTGTTTTCTCAGCTGTGGAAAATGATGTTTTGATCATTATTGTCAACCTGCTAGAGCTTTCAGATGTCATCTTGAAGGTCAAAGTTTGTAAGACCTGTTTTCTTCTGTCAAGAGATCTGTGATACGTTAACCACTCTGCATTAACAAGTAGAAGTGTCTGTCTTCATCCCCTTCACTACCCCAAATGCTAATTTTGGTTCTTTTCTAAATTTCCTAGTTACTTTCTTGAATAATCTGTCTCACTCCATATATTATTTGTTCTAACTAATCCTGAAAAATAAAAAAAATGAAATAATATTAGCTATTTTTCTGTTTTCTTAATGCAAATTTGATTGAGCTTCTAGTGGTATTTAACCTAAGCAGTATATCTTTATGGAAAACGTGAATAATTTATCTGAACTATAAATTGTTGGAGTACTGAGAAGCTGTTATATATATGTCCCCAGATAAGACTGGACACCAGGCTTGTGCAGATATGTGTAATTAAAATTATGATTTCTATGTTATGATTTATAATTTTGAAAGATTAGAATGGTTGTGAGCATTTTAACTGGTAGTATCTGAGGAAAGGACAGCATTAGATCCACTTTGTAAATAAGAAATAAAGTTTTGAAAAGCTAGCTTCAATTCTGTTTATATACCAGCTATGGTAATCACTTGAAAGTATTTGCCTAACGACAATGACAGATATAACTTTAAAATATAGTATTTTTCTTCCTGTCTCTGGATAGTAGGTAGTTTATATATTGCATATAAATAGACAATACTGCATTGAAAGTTTTTAATAATTCTTGTAGCTACTTAGACCTATTTACACAGAAGAACTGAAATACTTAACACCCAAGTGTCGAACTTGGACAGTAGTGCTGAATTTAGGTTTTAGATAGTTAGATAAAAGTCATTGAAAAGTACAGAAGCTACAAAGGAAGGCATAAAGCAGTCCATGTGCTAACTGAGTTCTGTATCAATTACATAGTAATAATTAAAAAAAAATAATTAAAAGCCATACACAGAGTAAAAATGTGGTTTTGTTTGGTTGCTTGGTTTTTTGGTGTGTTTTGGGTTGTTGGCTACGATTTGCAGCTCTAAACTCTCATAATTTTTAGAAATGGTAGAAAATTCTCACCTTTTATTTAAAACACAGCTGCAACAGGAAAAGTTTTGATGTTAATCACTGTTTATCCAAGAATTTTTCTATAAAAATAGTAGTTTAAAGTGTAAATCTCTCCTCTCTGCCCCCTTCAGCTTCTGGACCATAGGTCGAAAATGAGATGGCTTTTGTTCAAGGGTAGTTCCAGAGCTTCAGTGACGAGATCAGAGAATAAGGGTCAAGCTATTGAGCTCTAGATTTGGAAAATAAGTTTGATACTGGGAAATAAGATATTGTTACACAATATCTGAACCTGAAGTTTCTTCCAGATAAAACCTAAGCAGTTTTGGTGGTTTAAGATGTTCCTTTATCTGTGAGGGTTACAAGTAGGATTACAATTTTCATGTTTCATCTATAGAGACTTGATCTTGAATAAGAATGGGTGAAGACCTTCAAGTTGTCTCTTACATTATGTTTGAAATTGAATTGATGTCAGCTGTATTTGTAGTTACTTCATCTTGTCTGTGGGGGCATATATGTGCATATGAATGTGTATGTGCATATTTGTATTAGTTTATAAAAGTGTGTGTGTTTGTATATATATGTCATCTTGGATTAGTTTCTCATCTTTGCTTCACGGAATAAAATTTGTAATTCTGCAGTCAGTTATTTTGGCTAATGAGATTATTCTGAATGTGTAAAAAATGCATGTAGAAGAATAACATTAGGCTTGCTGCTTGTCAGGCCTATTCCATTTAAAAAAAATCTCATGTATGTATCAGTTTTGGAATGCTTAAAACTGTTCATAGATGGTATAGTCCACTGGAAACCAGCTGCAAAAGTTATTTTAATTTTGAAGGAAAAAATGGCTTTGTGAAAACCATTTGTGATATATAGATACAACTCATCTCAAAATCATAAAAATCTTGGAATCCAATTGTATCTCAGTGGCTAATGACTTTCATGGAGATAGATACTCCATGAATATTATTGATTTGATAGTTCTCTGAGTTGTTCCTGCTAAGTAGACATAGATCCTAAGGCAAGGAAGGGTTAAAATGTCTGTATTAACCATGAAAGTGGTAAAAGAACTAAGAACAGAAATTACTTATTTTTATTGTCTTTTTAAAACGTGTACTATGTGTTTTTAAAACGTGTACTAGTATTTTTCTACAAACTACAAAATTGTTTGTAGAAAGGAGTTACAGTTTAAAAAGTGACCCTTAAACTGTAATCGTAGTTGATTCTTTAATATTTTTTACCAGTGTTAAGGATAATGTGTATATTCATTTGCCGTGTTTTCATAAATAAGTAGTTAGTTTTGATATCTATCTTTTTCTTGCAAATAAAGTAAGACTTAAATTGTCAAATACAACTTTTTTCTCTATTATGGGCAAATAGTATCTATTCAATACTATTTAGAAGGACAATAGCACTGAAAACCTAAATCTTTCAGCTGTTTCCTAGGTAACAGAGATATAGCTGCAAAGCTGTTGTACCAAATAGAAGGAAACAGCCAAGTGTTTCTACTTTTCAACTATTTTTGAGTTTGGAGTATGTAAGCCTTAGGACTATCACTACTTCAGGGATTACAAGATACAGGACCAGAGAACTGCACTTCAATTTTAGTGTGTTTGTTTTTGTCACTTTTAAGTGCACATGTTCTAGGATTGCGCAGATGATGTCAGATAACTTGTAAAATAAATCATAGCAGAGGTTGGGGGTTTTTCATAGCAGAGGTTGGGGGTTTTTTTTGTTTGGTTGGTTGTTTTGATTTGTTGGTTCTTTCTGAGAAAATGTTCTATGTAGTAAAATAGGTTCTTTCCATGAATGAAAAAAAAAAAAACAACAAAACAACCAACCAAGAAAGTCCAAACAAAATAAAACAAAAAATAACAAGAAAACACAAAATTTGCTATTCTTGCTTTCTACCGGGGTTTTTTTTTTGTGGGTTTTTTTTTGTTTTTTTTTTTTTTCAGAAATTAACTATTTATTTGTGTAGGAAGCCTAGTTCGTAAATGGAGAAAAGGTTATGTAAATTATGCACAGTGTGTACATTACTCTCATGTGTGAAGATAATTATATAGAATTTAGTAGGTCTTTTCACAAGTAATATATTCCCAGTAGTTTGTTTTTCTCAATTATGTCAAGCATAAATGACTTTTCCTCACTATAAATGTTGATGTACTTAATCCCCATTTACCATTTGTGTGTCATTGAGACAACAATTTCACAAGTAATGCTTTCTAAATTAGAACATAAATAAAACAACTAAGTTTTTTGGTGTGCTGCTACTCCAGCCTGGGGAAGATTTCCTGTAAGCAGAGCCTCACTCTTGTGATTTAAACATCTGCTTTACATTTCCTTAAATACTATGGTGAAAGGCAGTCATGGAGATGAGATTAGAAGGTGATTTCTTAATGAAACTGCATTGTGTTGTCTAGCAGTGTCTCACTGTTTCCTTCTCATTCCCTTATCTGTCAATTGCATCCACTGATCATGTTTGTGCTTATGTTCAAGGCTATGGAGTCTTTGCTGTAAACGCTACTTTCAGTGATGTAGGTTATTTTTGCATTACATATTATGATCTGCCATAAACAATATCTAAAACCCCCCAAACTCTAGGGCAACCGAAAACAAAGCATTTGTTTCTAATATTTTGTTTGGTTTTAGTTTGTTCGGGGTTGGGTTTTTTTTTGGTTTTGTAAAGTTATTTTAAGATACAGTAGAGTGCTCCCAATGTGATTAAATGCCCGAGTATTGTTCTCCTGACCCTTATATACAAACTATGTGCTCATGTGCGATGACCTTGACATCCTTTCCAGATAAAGAGAGAGAGGAATACTACTTCCATATTAGAGAACTGTGTCACAGTCTGGTTACAGGGACCGTGAATTAGTTGATAAAGCTATTTTTCTTATGGGTTGGGCTAACCTAATAAGATAAGTGAGAAACAAAATAGCATCTGTTTTAAACCATAAATGACGGCCAATGGAGATTTTTCTGAAAGGTGTTAGCAGTACTTTCATCATGTGGACTAGCTTTCAAACAAGTTAGTGAAGCACCTGAAGAATTACAGTGGGCTCTATCAAACGTAAAACCCACACACTAGAAGCCAATGGACTATTATGGTTGGGACTGTAATTCAGTGAGGTTCATCGGCAGAGTGAGCAGGTATACACCGAGAGCAGATTACAGCTGTTATTTACAGAGATGGTACAAATAACCTCATAAAGAGGGTAGGCTTTAACATTATATATAAAAAAAGTATAAACCAAGCATCTGCTGAAGATGGGTTGTAGAGATATAAAATTGTTTTGTGAACCGTATTCGACTTGCAGCTGGTTTTAAGAGTGCCATTATTATTAATGTTTCAGTGTCTATAAAAAAGCTACTTTTCAGATGATTGACATCATCTACCCTTAATTCTATTTTCATTAATATTAAAAAACATTAATATTTTCTGTTATTAATTAATACAATGTATTGATAATTTTGAGCTACTTTTCAGGTTATAAATATTTCCAAAGGGCATCACATGAACAGGAAAAATAAAAATGAAAAGTTATCTTGGTGTAGAACATAGATTTTAGCAAACTGTTCTCGGGAAATTATGTTCTTCTGTTGATGAGGTAATATAAATCATACATATACTAATACCATGTAACTTAAGATATTTTAGTGACACTGGTGTGGTAGCTTTACTAAAGAGTGTGGCTATTAACAGCTTTCTGTTCTTAATTGATGAATAAAGTTTTTATGCACGTAGTCAAACTTGTGGCAATAGCAGTCTCAGATATCTTTGTATTAGACAGCATTTATGTTGTATATTAAAAAGAATAGTACAAATATTTTTCCCTTCTGGAAAAATGCAAAAATAGTTCATAAACATGTAATATAAAAGTGCTCTTATGTGACTATTATGCTGGTTTCAGAAGTTTGTGCTATGCAATGGGAAATGTACAAGAAAGAAATGCTGTAGAAAATATGACTGTATTCTTTCTCTCTGAATAGGTATTGTGAAAGAATGCATTAGTTCATCATTCCTTAAGCTTTAGATGTGAAGTAAATGTCTAAAGTGCATTGAAATGTCTTTGCTGGATTGCAACTGAACTTCCTTTAAAACTTTTTTCCATAACCTAATAAAAGTAGGAAACGCAACTAATTATGACAATGCTTTTCATGATCATGTGATACATAAATATTTTTTCTCTAAATTTACATACTTTGTATGTATGATCTCTCATGCAGAGTTCTTTGTGTGGCCCATGCAGAAGCTGTCCGCATTTAATAAATAATCTTTATTATTCTAATGAACATTATCATTGTTGTCTTTGTAGAGGTGAGAACCTATATTCAACTCTTGATTGAGAATTAAAGTAAGAGACATTGCCCTGTGCCTCGAGGACAAAAAAAAATTGTCAGTGTGACTTTTTTGTTCATTTTCCACTTCTTTTTCTGACTCAGACATATAGCGATTCATCAAAAATACTGTGACAAATCTGGGATTTAACAGATATTATTGAGAAATAAACCACTTATGTTGTGTATCTGTAAAGCAGAAATAGCTCTTTGCATTTTTTGAATTGCAGAATGACAACTGTTTAATTAAAAATAATTTACAGGGGATAAAATCTGGACATGGTATGTAAGTCTGAGCAGCATACTGTATAAGAAATAGTATTTATCTTTTTGCCTTCATGCCAGGAGTATAGGTAAAATGAGGTTATATTTCAGCTGCACCAGAGTAAAACAAAGCTGTCTCTCTCTGAGGGTACCACAGCCAGAAAAGTTATCTAGGGGAAACAATGATGATACTTGTTTTCCTGGCCCAGTCTTGGCATTCACCCAAATGAATCAGAGTATGTTAAGTGCTGTCTTCCCTCCCCACCACCTGGACCCCACAGCCTTTCAGATGGAAAGGTTCGTTCACTGCAGCTCCGGAATAGCTAAGGAATAAACATGTTTTCTTACTGAGTAGTTTTTCATTAAACTCCTGAAAAGCAGTCATGTAGAACGCAGCTCTTACAAATGGTATGTCTTCAATCTCCATGCCTCTGGCAGGTAAGGACAAATATGCAAATAGTATATGTAGCTCAGGCTGTCAGACATCTACATAACAGGCAGTGGCTTTTAGAAGAAAATGAAATAAAAAGCCAGAGTGGGTTTGATTCCCAGAAGTATTTTGTCTACTTCCATGATTTAGCTTCTATCATAGGAGTCCTTCTTTTCTAGGTCTGAGTGTCACTAGGATAGTGAGAAGCGTTTAGGAACTCTTTCGCTCTTTACCTTACGAAATGGTGATAGAGGTGTATTTAGCGGTACAGTCACTGTAATGCACATGCCGATAAATACAGCAAAATAATAAACTCCACTCTCATACACGTGCATTAGCCATTTCTTAAATGGGATGTACTTGCAAAACAAAACAACTGCCTGAGGAATTTCTGTGAGGTAAATAATTGTTCCTCATTAATATTTGTATCTTCATCATAGCATCTAAAAAAAGCCAAACCTGAGTTTAGCTTTCTTTGCAAATCAGGGTATTGTTCTAGCCTTGAATTCATTAGTTGAAGTTAACTTAGGTAATAGCTACCTGTAAATATATGTTTGCAACAAATACAAAGTATTTTTCCTGGTCCACATTTACATATCTCATCAAAACACTTTTGAAGTACCAAGGTTATCTTAATAAAAGCAAAAACTTCTGAACAGTTTCTCTGTTCAATTTAAAATGTTCAGCAACTGATAGAAGAGAATACCAGACATACACTGTTTGGTGCTTTGTCTTAGAATAAGTAGTGACTGTAATCAGTACATGTAGGATATTTGCTGTAGCTATTTCTGCTTTATAGAAGACTTCATAATGAAAAGAATAAATGAGATCTTGTAAAAAATATCCCTTCTCTTCTTCTGGCAGTCCCAACTTTACTTGTTCAAATAAGTTTGGTATGTCCAGTAAATTAAAAGTTACAGCTAGCTTATGAGTCCTCAAGTTGAATTTCTACTTCTTTAAGTCAAATATTATGATTAAATATATTCCTTAGAATGTATTATTTTCTATCACATTTGCAGTTTTTGCTGCATATATTACATTGTAGTATTCACTTTTTGAAAGTGTATATGAAACACTTTACCAAAGGTAAACTTTTAAAAAATCTTCAGATGCACCTTTCCAGAATGATCTAAATGAAAAAGTACAGGCTTGGAAACTGTTAAAACTTTCTTTAGTTTCCATACACAGATAATTTTGTCTACAGAAAGTGTCTATAGTATCTACAGAAAGTTCAATAATTTTTTGGCCTTAAGCTGAAGACCAGGCAAGAAAATGGTATGGATCCAACTACTACGGAACAGATTCCTTACCTCTTTTTTTTTTTTTTTTTTTTTTCTTAATTTAATTTTAAACTCTTATTAAGAAATTAAATTCAGGATAATGTTGTATTGTGTATTCCCTTTTCAGGGGATAAATGCAAACCTACTGAATACGCCCAAGTGAAAAATATGTTACTGGATCTACAGAGTCGGAGATACATTGCACCGTCAGAAGATAAAGTTGTTGATGAGAAAATGGCTTTAAAGAAACTTCTTGTAGATCAGATGTTTCATTATTTTGATTCAGACAACAGTGGACTTGTGGACACTAATGAATTATCTCAGGTAAGGTTTAGATTTCGTTTCCATTAGCACAGTAACTATTCAGTTGTCTCTGTCAGGACTTGCACACATGGAATATTATTATGTCTTGGTATGCTTTCACTTTAGAAAATATATGTGAGTTTCTGAGGTGGAAAACTTCGTTTAAGAATTTTTGGAAAGCTGAATTATGGAGAAATTCTGCATTGATTGTTCAGAAACTTGAGTATAATGCTTTGGGGGTTAGAACACCCTAGGTTGTGCTGATTTTGAGTTGTTTTATTATTCACGGCATGCTATCAGAAAATCCAACTGTATAGATGTATTATAGAATTTGAAAGCAATTAAAATGATATAATGCTAGACAGGTATTATTGCACTGTACAAGTTGGTGCTAGAAAAGTGCAGAAGTAGTCTTGGAAAAAGAGTTCATGATAGTCTCTAAATGGCATATGTAATATAGCTGAGCTATATTAATGAGTCTAATACCAGGAAGCCACTTAAAAATTAAAGAAAAATAAGATTTGTTAGATGCCACTGTTATAGAATCCTGTTGATGATTATTCTATGTTTTAAGTCACATGGCAGTTTTAAGAAGTATTTACGGGTGAATATATAATACCTAAGGTGTTAGGCTGGAGTTATTTCCATACAATTAACTTCTAAAGTTTTAGTAGCAACTTCCGGAACCAGAGGCTGCATGCAAATATAGGTATAATTTCAAATAATAATAAATGACCCACTTAAAAAAATTACTTTGTTGCCATATCCCTGACTTAACTACTGGGAAATAGTTGAACACTTTCACCAGTACAGATCCACTATCTAATTATCAGCAAATCACGCTTTCTTGATTAGAGGAGCAAGACTAAAGTAGTAGTGCTGAAGGTCAGTATCAAAGATATTTTCAATAATTTCCAGGTTTGTATAAAGAAACAACTCTTCTCTATTCAGCTGCTGGACATATACTTTCCCACTTTCCTTTGTTTCTTTGTGTCAGACATAGTTTAAGAGAAATAAATTCTTGCACTGAAACAGGTCAGCCAGGCTTAAAACCCAAACATGGTGCTTTGTGAATTGGCTGACATTTATTATAGAAACTTCAAAGTATTCGATCTACAGAATAATATAAAAAAAGTTCGTTGTTAGTGCTGTGTGGTTTGTTATTGTGTGTTTTGACAAGAGACACAATGAACTAACCTGTTGCCCTCAGAAATCGCTCTTTAGTCAGTTTGAACAGAGGGTAAAAAGAAAGATAAGCTGTACCTGTTTCTTGTGAAGCCTTCTCAATAGCAGAAGCTTCAGCTGAGAACCTTTGTCTCTTTTTCCTATGACAAAAGGAAACACCAAATCACCTTTGCAAAACACAGACTATATGCAGCTTTGCATGCAAACAAAAATACCTTGTCTTGAATACACTTGCCTAGAAGGTCTTGATTCATAATGTGAGCAACATCCCTGCCACTGAGAGAATGCTGAGCCCATAAACTTTCTTGGAGTGTGATTTTTGAGGGGGAAGGGTGGTGGAAGAATGTTAGGTCTTTCAGCTTCCCCAGGGCTGAATGGGAGTGTATTTGGTTTGAGTGGCAAGAAGGGTTAGCTTCTGTGAGAAGCTACTAGATGCTTCCCAACGTTCTGATAAAGCCAATGCCAGATAGCTCCAAGATGGACCTGCCACTGGCCAATATGTGAGAGAAGCAGCACTGCAGACGTCAAAGTCAGTGAAGAAGGAGGGGAGGAGGTTCTTCAGGTGCTGGAGCAGAGATTCCACTGCAGTCCATGGTGCAGACCGTGGTGAGGCAGGCTGTTCCCTGCAGTCTGTGGAGGTCCGTAGTGGAGCAAATACCCACCTGCAGCCTATGGAGGACCCCAAACAGGAACAGGGGGATGCCCAAAGAAAGCTGTGACCTCATGGGAAGGCTGCGCTGGAGCAGGCTCCTGGCAGGACCTGTGACCCTGTGGAGATAGGAGCCCACGCTGGAGCAGGTTTGCTGGTAGGACCACACAGGGGACTCACACTGGAGCAGTCTGTTCTTGAAGGACTGAGCCCTGGGGGAGGAACCCATGCTGAAGCAGTTCATGAAGAATTGCAGCTCGTGGGAAAGATCCACATTGGAGAAGTTTGTGGAGGGCTGTGACCCAAGAGGAGGACCCCATGCTGGAGCAGGAGAAAAGTGTGAGGAGTCCTCCCACTGAGGGAGGACTGGGAAGGGATGGGAAAGACAGCATGTGAAGAACTGACCTCAACCTCCATTCCCCATCTCCCTGTCAACCCAAAAAAGGCAAGCATTAGTGTAGTCTTGGAAATGTTCTCAGGATTAGGAGAATTTTTCTTAGTTATGACCACAATACAGCCAAAATTCTGAAATCTGCAGACCTGTCATAAATAATAGTGCTTGCCTGCATTTTGAGTTTAATCATATTAAGGGACTATGAAAAATAACATATTTGTTGTAGAAGACAACGGACTCCTGAAGTTAATTTATGTTCACGTGAAATTTCATCCTTTAGTGCATCTTAAATTTTACGTCTCCTCAATCTTTCTGTGCAATGAGTGCAATCAGGCTCTTGGATTGCATTTTATTGTCTCATAGGTGTCTATATAGTCACCATACCTCATATAAAATTGAAATGAATCAGTTGAAGATTGAAAATAGTGACAGGAGCACTCCAATTTTTATCAACGTATTTTGGATTAGAAATCATAAATTTCTTGCATCTGCATCTCAATGCAAGAGAAATGAATATTACCCTCCAGAAAAAGCAAAAATAGTGGTGTTTATAAAAAAAGTTGTTTCAAATAACAAGAAAGTTTTTTAAAAACTTAAGTATTATAACAATAAATCAAAAATCATCAGGCTTTTTTTTTTTTTTTTTAATAGTTTTAACAATTCTGGCATCTGAGTATAATTTTTTTCATGGCTTTGTAATAGTCTAATACAGAATTACAGTTAAAAAATAACAATCCATTGCACAGTGTAAATGTCAGGCCAGATAGTCTGCAATGAAGATAAAGTGGTGGAATTATGCAGCTCCATGCAGGCTAAGTGAACATTTTTTCCCATATAAACTCTTCTCTGACTTGACTGCTTTCACTGCTGAGCCTAACTCATTTAATGTTATAGTTTCCAATTCCTGTATTGGCAAGTCAGATGTGGCTTGATATTGGAAGAACTTATTAAGGAACTTAACCTTTTAGACCACTCTCTTTTGAGAGGTAGGTACTAATTAGAGTATCTACACTTCCAGAAGGGTGGGCTGTCAAATAGGCAAAACTTTTAGCATTTTCATCACCTCTGGTCAAAGATAAATGCAACATATCTATATGATTTCTAGTAAAGTGGGGTTGTTCCTTGAAGGGTTTATTTTGGTTTGTTTTTGAAGCACTCTAAAAGAATTTAAATGAATCTAAAATAAAGGAAGATAATTGATTCTTCTGATTAGCTATGAATATTCAGTTATTAAAACACTTATTTATCTGTTGTATTTTACCTTATGCAAAACCAAACTGGAATTTAATATGAAGTTATAAATGGAATTACTATTAGTCAGTGTTTCTATTTTGTAGACTGCTTGATTATTCCATATTGTTGTTGGTGTATAGAAGTGAAAAAACATAAGAAGTGTTATGGGGAGACATGGGAATAAAATGTATTTTTCCAGTGATGAATGCAGCTATTCCTGTATGGTGGAATTGCCATTTTATAAACAGTAAGCCTTTTCTGGTTACCATCAGTAACAGGGAAATACCTTGTGTGTGTGAAAGTGAAATAATCTATACCTGATTAGATTTACAGCTGCTGTCCTTCTATTTATTTCTCATACTAGTGGGCTAAGAAAGCAAAATTTTATTAAAAAGGAAGGGAAGTTGTCTGAAAGCAAGTTGAATATATAATAATAATAGTAAATTTTCCTCTTCCTTTCCTGCTTTTTTAATGATCTATTTTCTGGAATCAAAGAAAGAATTTATCATTCTTATGTAATAACTAATATCTGTGATTTCAAATACCTGAATGTATTTCTCTTATTTACCAGGTTAACAGAGGTCAAATTAAAGTGTTACATTTTTATAAAACATCATCCTTCTGCATTTTATTTTGATATTTATTCCTGCATCGTGCCACTGAGATCTGAAAGTAAAAAAAATGAATACCAAAAACTTTGTGGTCTTACTTCTCTATTAATGGTAATACTGCTGCACTTTATGCCAGCTGATAGTTTGTGGCACTTGTTTGCGAACCTACAATTGTGAATTGCATGTTTTCTGTCAGCACTGGTTTCTCAAACTTTTATCAAAATACTTTCACTGGCCTTTAATTTTTCATCTTTATGACTTCTGATTTTGCATCTTAACAGTGGTATTACTATGTGTTATTTGGAGGACATGGAACTGAGAGAAAGAATAGTAAGTGTTGTGGTTTAATACCAGCTGGCAACTAAGCACCACCCAGCCCCTTTCTCACTTCCCCACGGTGAGATGGGGACGGGATCAGAAGAGTAAGAGTGCAATAACTCATGGGTTGAAATAAAGACAGTTTAATAAAGCAAAAGCTGCACATGCAAGCAAAGCAAAAAAAGGAATTAATTCACCACAGAAATCTATATCTTATTTTTGAATTTTAAATCAACTTTGGTGTTTTGTACACGCGGCATAGGCAGAAGCATGTTTTGCCTATTAAGCTATAGTTCTACTAATTTCTGACTATTAGTTAGGGATATGTTATTATTTAGGTTTCATTATCTATTTTTACTATCCCTGAACTGAACTGAAACTGAACGTGCACTATATTCAATTCTAGATTCAGAATAAAAATAGGAATCCTACCTGGAACTTTAAAATGGGGGAGGAGGGGGAGATAACCTTTTAGGAATTAGTAGTGAGATGTACCTTACAAACACTGTGATCATAGAACTAAATCCTAACTTACCTGTGTTTGCTGCCTTTGCTTTTTATCAAGTAGAAGCACTTCCCATTATTTTCCTGTGTAAAGGATAATTCAGTTACTTTGCTGGATTAGAATTATTTAGCTACTGGAATCTCATGTAAGGAAAAAAAAGGCTATGAATGGCTTTTAAAATTAGATTTATCCTACCCTGTATCTAGGAATTAATTTAATACCAAATATATTTGCAACATATGAATATTTCATGTACCTGGGTAGACAGCTTGAAGTCTTTTCTTTAGTACGGATTGAGTGTTTAGGATCCTCGGAAGTGTGTAAGCATTGCAAAATCTAATTGCTAACTTCAGTCTTGCAGCTATGAATTTCTCAGTTTCTGGCTAGGAATAAAGTCCATGCTTAAAATTGAAAAGAAATGTTTGTAAACAAGAGGACCTTAGGCACCTGATTGTGTGGGCACAGTCTGGTGGTTGGCTAATGGAAAATACAGAAGAAGCAGTTTCTGAAGGTGGAGTTGTCTGGGGTATCCCTTTCTCTAGACAATGACCTCAAGGTTAGGCTGAGTAGTTATGCTTCTTCAGTTACTTCTCTCTGGCTCAATAATGCTTAAATTCTGTCTTACGAAACAGTGTCCTTTGAAACACACCAACAGGCTGTAAAGGAAGCTGGACCCAGGTTCATATCCTGGCTAGGCCCAAGGGTAAACTGTTATGTAACTGGGTTAAGGGAAGTTAAAGCAAGGAACAATTTACCAACCTTTGTTACTAATTTGATTTTATAAATCACCAATTCCTTTAATTTCCACAAAATTTTACTGCTGTGGGAGATGGAGGGGGATTGGAGCTAGATGATCTTGGGGTCCTTTCCAACCCTAACTATTCTATGATGCTATGGTGTAACAAAGTAATCGAGCTCCCTAGTGCAGTCAGAGTTAATTTGGATCACAATTCCCACAGTGGTGTTTGATGTACTCTAGATCAAGCACTGAGTGATCCTGTTGTTACAAGATACTTTCTTTTAGGAAAGATGAACACACTTTAACTGAACAACTATATTCTCTATAAAGCTTTTCCTTGCAGTTGTGTTTCTGTAGCATTTTATTTGGGGAAGTACATAAGGACAATCAATCACTGACAAAATTTTTGGTAAGGTGGACTAATAAAGGAATGTGTTGTTTGTGATCTAGTTTCAAAACATCTGCAGACATTTTATTGTGGTTCTCATAAATCAAATTGAAATGAATGAAACAATCTATTCTGACATGTAGTTTGTCAGTTTTAATCAGATTACCTTTCCCAGTCTCCTGGAGTAGTACTGACTAAATTCCTGAGGGGTTTTGAACTTAGCTAACAATGTGTAGTTTCATGGGAAATAAATGTGTGCTATATTGTTAAGAAAACCCTCACGTATTTTCCAAATGATACAAATCTCTCCTCCATGTTTAAAAGAGCATTTAATTCTCAAGAATAAACATGTTAGTTTAGAGAAGCCATATTTACTTTGAAAATTTAGATAAGTTTGTAAGTTTTCAGTATTTATGAGGTTTCACAATGAGCCATAAAGAGAGAAACAGTTTTGCTGTATGGCTTACCTTTTGCATGTTCTTGAAAGTAAATACTTCACTCTCTTTATGGAAATGTAAATTAAAATTTGTCAGCATAAATATTTGTGAACATTCCCTGATACAAATTTGCAGCTCCGAAGTCTGAAATCAAACAATCCCGTATATGATTTCTCTAGCACAATCGCAGAATTGTGAAGATCATCTTAAACTTTTAGAGTAAAGATTTTGTTTCTAGCCTGTGACTCACTAAAAATTTTGCTTGTTTCTATCCTGCCTCACATACTAATTACTGCCTGTTTAGTTTAACCAAGGAGGACATAGGCTGGGTTTAAAGAATTGGCTCAAGAATCGGTTTCTTTGAATTTTACTGTTCTCTCCTCCATGGACAGGGATTTATGCACAGACTTCAGGCACATGGTTAGATCATGTGTGATACACCATCATTTAATCTAACTTGTGTATTAAAGATGTGGAATTTCATTCTACTTATCCTACACTTTTAATTAAAAAATTGTAATGTCTTGCTTTTGGCTGAAGCAGAAACAGTCTACAAGGAAGTGTGCAGCATTAATTTGAAAACATCAAGGAGAACTCGAGGATCCTGGGATTCAAGGTTAATTGTTTCTGTAGCTTTTCCTTTTTTTTGTTTCAGAGGTGTTATTCATTTTTCCTTTCCTATTTTGTTTGCCTAATTGAAGCGTACGTATTTTTTTCTCCCCCTGAAAGTACTTATGGAATGTGATATGGTCAATTACTGGTTTCCCTTTAAAAAAACCCTAACCACCCACCAAAAAACCAACAAAACCAGTGCCTACAAAACTCTAAAGATCAATACATTGTATGAAGATTGATTTTTCCCAGCTCTCTTAATCTGAAATGTCTTCAGTAGGCTTCTATTACTTTTTGGACCCTTTCTAACTTGAAAAGTTCCCTTCTAGTTTCTCAATATTAAATATTAATATGTGCAAGTAAAACTGAATGTTGTGTTTCAAAATCAGTCCCAGCGTTGCCTTTCTACCCCGTTACCTTGTTATACTTCAAAAAAATTACTCTGCTTTGTTAGGCTACAGAATGATCCTGGGATTATGAGACATCCTTATCCACAGCAAATCCTTCCTCTCTTTCAGATAAAATGCTTTCCAGGGCCATTTATCCACATTAAGGTGTGGTCTAGGTTCTTATTTTTAGATGAATAGCCTTACATTTGGCTGTGTGAAAACACAGATCCTGTTCCTGAAAACATCCGTCCATGTGATCCATTTCATTCCATATGCTGCCGTGTCCTTTTACATCATTATTTTTCACCTCAATAGTATATACCATCTGCCAAATTTCTTTTTTTTTATGGTTTTTAAATTATCAATCAAAAAGGATTGTGATAACACCCCAGATTTTCAAAATCCCACTGGATTGTTTCTGCCATTGATGATTCCATACTGACATCTATTTTTTCAGGTTTTTCAATTACTGGCATTATTTATTTGTGCAGTATATGCAGTATTGATACTGCATAGTATTATTTGTAGTGGTTAGGGTGTGAAATTAAAAATACCTGCAAGAAGCTATTAAGCTTAGGAGGCTGCTGTAGTAAATTAAATCCCTTGCATAAGTAAAAGAAAATGAAAAAGTGTTGTCTGACAGGCTGTATTTCCTAGAAGTCATGACAGCATTTAGAAATGAATTAAAAAAAAAATACCCATTTTTTTTTAATCCACTGTTTCTTTTTCAAACCAATGCTGACAGTTTTTCTTTCCCTTTTTGAATATTTGTGCTGTGTCGTTAGATGTCCCACGTTATGACTGTGACTGTTATGTGAAGATCGGTTAAAATGTAATGTCAACAAGGAAAATGTATGCTCAGCCAATGTATTAGGGACTTCTATGAACAGGCAGTTTGATCCTGATGATTTTAAAACACTTGATGCTAACATAAGTCGTTAAAAAACTTCTCTAGTGGCTAATGGCTTGTTAAGTAGTCCGCTTTGCTGATGAAGCACAAAACAATTCCTGTTGGGTAAAAATTAGAACAGGAATTTTAACAGCAAATCATAGTTTGTTAAGATTAATCATGATATGAAATAATTTCTATACCTTCTAAAATCTGTCCTCACTGAAATTTTTGGATGTTTATCAAAACTGAATGAATTTTTCAAAGAAAGAACCCCAAAATATATTGCCAGCATAAAGATGTCTGTATACATAAACAAACATAGAATCTTGTATCTGTAATAAAAATTCTGTAGTCAAAATTATGGGTTTACTGCAGATGAAAAATAAATGCCAGGAGAGTATATCATACCCTATGATCCATAGCATTATTCTTGAAAATACCTAAATCATTCTGGCTAGTCTTTTTTAAATTATTATTATTTTAATTTTAAATAAAATGGACCAATTATAAATTAAACACATCGTAAGACACATTTCAATTCAAAGGATTGAAGCTGAGAACACTAATATGCAATTAAAAATGTGGTACTGCAGTGTCAGGGGCTTATGGGCTTTAACAAAGTTTTTATTGCACCACCTTAGGCACGATGTATAATCCTTGTTTGTACAACTGAAGCTAGTGGGAACAAGTGTGTTAAACTATTTCAGACCACCTTTTATGAAAAAAAAACAAAGGAACAATACTTCTCACTCTAAATGTTCCTTTTTCATGAACCAGCTGTGACTTAAAGCACATTTCATGGCCTTGAAATCTCAGAGATTTTTTCTAGAGTGAAGTTTTCAATATGTGCTGTTTTATCTTTAGTGCTACTTGTATAACTACACTGGGCTTAGAGTTACTGATTTTTCCCAAGCTACATTTTTATCCTTTATGTTTCAGCTGTAAGATCTACATAATTTAATTTTTTCTTAATTCTGTTTAATATGAATGTAATAAACAGTCTTTTAAATTCTGAGAAATGGCTAACACTTATATTCAGGTAGTGTAATGTGTATCTAAGAAATAATAGCTAAAGCTGGTTTTGTGATGATTTTTCTTGTCTTTGTGAATGGTTTTCGTACTTTCTAATGTACTAACAAGGTTATTATTTTTTATAATGCTTATATGTTAATATACAGAAACTACCTCTGGTAGGATAAAATGTTTGTGTCCTTTCCCTTTGCTCTAATGGGCCTTCTCTATTATTTTTTTAGATATTGTGTGTTTACATGAATTATATCTGAACACATTCCTTACTATAACTATAGTTACATTCATTTTTTCTATGCCTTGTACAAAACTTTAAACTGTGCATCATTACAGCAAGGAATTGTCAAGGGAGGTGTCTATGACATATACAGACTTTACACCAAAATGGTCTACAAATTGAAGTTCACTTCTCTGGGAGAAGTTGAGTTAAACAAACTAACAGCTATCAATTATGATCTATCTAAAAAGTGTATGCACCCCCATTGAGAAACGGGAGTCTTTTCAGGTAGGCTACTTACATAATGGGTCTTTGGGAAGATAATAGGCTTGTCAAAAGCTTGTAAAGAGTTGATACAATTAGTAGGGTAATAATTTATTTTAGTTACTTTTGAAAATGTCTGAATTTGTTTTTTGTGGTTAGGAGTTTGAGAGGAAAAAGACATGATGTCACGTGTACTTGGGAAATTATTCCTTCAAGTATATTCAAATGTTTCTTAATCACCATTCCTATACATGTGAAATAAAATCAGCTTTAATATTCACAGTGTCTTTATAGTGCTTGTGTCTATCCCCATTACATGTATTCTCTATATATGCAAAAAACTTTTGTGTAATCTCAGGAAGTCTGTCCTGATGGTATTAACTTTTAAAACTGCAATAAATAATTACAAAGTAACTGGAAATCCCTTTACACAGTTGCAGTTCATTGCCCCAGAGCAACCTTAAAATGATCTATTAAATGATTATTAGAAACAATTAATTATACCAGAGAAGTCTTAAGAGCGCAAATGTAATTTCATGGTTATAATTTTCTTGTCAGGTAATAAAACGGGATGAGCTTGGCAAGGATCTGTCTGACTGCTCTCTGTTTGATTTGCTGAAATATGATGATTATAATGGTGACAAGCACCTAGCTCTGGAAGAATTCTATAGAGCTTTTCGTAAGTACAAAGATTAGCCTGTTGTTCTTTCAGTTTTCTTTTCTTTCTCTTGGTTTGTTTTTCTAAAATGCTTTTTTTTAAATGTTTAAATCTTGATGTATCCTGGTGCTGTACTTGAACAATGAACACAATTTAACTGCCATGAGATAGAAGAGAACTTCTTAGCAGAAATCAGTGAGATCCATTAGCATCCAGATTTCTGAGGGATTTTTGGTAATGGCGAATTCATAGATAATCTTTCTTAATGCCAACAGGCACTGGTAAGTCTGTGTTGTGCACAAATGGGGAGTAGTCTGGTCTAGACATAATCAGTAGAACCAAAAATCCAGAACACTTCTCCACACCCTGTGAGTGCTGTCAATTCTGACAAACCCAGCAACAAATGCATCACTTCTGTTATATCTTCGCAGTTCTTGGAGAGATACAGATTTGTGGTGTAATCTTGCCAGGTATTTGTTGTAAATGGCAAAGGTGGCTGGAGGCAAATCTGTACAGTACCTAAAAAGTGAAATAAGAATGTTGAAAATATTTACTCCAAACAGAATGAAAAGTGATTTTCCCCCCAGAATTTTCTTTAAGTATTTAATAATTTTAGTTTTGCATTTCAAAGTTACAATTATGTTATATTTTAATTCTGAAATTAATTTTAATTTTGCATTTCAAAGTTATAATTACGTTATATTGTAATTCTGAAATTATATTGTACAGTATGGAAAAGATTTTTCACCAGCTTGGACAGTTTCAGACATGTAATCTGCAGGGGATCATCTTCTAAAATACTATGATCTTATGTGTTATTTAAAGAACTTTAAAAATCATAGCTATTATTTTAAATAAGAAATGCTTGTAAAATTTTCACCCCTCATATGGTCCTCTGCCCATTGAGCTTGACCGTGTGTTTGTCACTGTTTTTTCATTCTTTTATCTCAACCTTTTTCATCTACATTAGAATTTGATCTCAGTTTAATACCTGCTACTCCCTGTGGATTTGCCTCTATCCCTAATAGCAGTGGAGTGGTGGATTTGAGAACATTTGAACTCTACTCATTAAAGTTTTTCTGCCTGACTGCTGGAACAAGAGTTACTGACATTTATTCACTCTGAATGGCAGTGGAGAAAATTTGGGTTTTCAATGCTGGAGAAATTGATCCTAATCAAAGCTGCTGCACAGAATTCAAAGGGTAGAGGTGTTTGTTTGTTGTTTACTTTTTTTCTCTTTATTTCTGTAACTCTAACAAGTTGCGTTTTTAAAGTCTTTTAAGAGAGGGAGTGGAAGAAAAGGTGTAGAAGTACTTCTAATGCCTTGTTTGTTAAGACAGTCACATGAGCACAGAAATGCTAGGACTGACTGGTAAGGGTAGGGGAGGGGCAATAGGGGTCACAGCACCACACTTTTACTATGTAGCAATCCTCCAGGGGTACTTTTTGAAGCCAGTTTGTACCTGAAGCTGCGAAATTATAAAATGTGGTTTAGATAACAAAATACACTTTTAAGACTTATTAGAATTTGGTGAAGGTTAAACAGCTCTTGTTTTCTAAATTGAATTGTTCATCACCATCCTCTACTCAGCACAGGATCATGCTGCACAGAAGACCCTTCAGAAAAAATGAGAGGCCTGGAAAATGGCTGAGAGAAGGCATTAGGGATATTTGTGTCATCAGCCTGAGCCTAAAAAGGGGATAGTAATAGTCGAGCATACAATTGGCATGCACGTTTCTAGCTGTGATTTCAAATGGTATTTAAAAACACTTGAATAAGATGTTGAACAGAGTTGGATAGGAGTAAAAGCCATCTTTGCTCTGCTGTTGAACAACCCATTCTCTTAAAGTGATTTCTTTTTAAAGGATTAGGCAATTAAATTTTATTTAAATATGAAGGCATATCAGTGGGATTATTTGTTAGTACTGTTCTGTTAGCATTAGCAGGTAGGAACTTTTTCACTGGCATACTTTATCAGCAATTTGACTGTCATCTGAAGATTGTAAATTCAGAATCAAACATGACTGTAGATTGTGCTTCTTTATGAAGAGCTCCCCACAGATGACAATTCTATTTTTCCCTCTAGTGGTAGGAACAAACCCACCTTAAGGGCAAAGTTTAATCATTACCTGTTTTAAAGGTATTAACATGCACATAAACTTATATCTATACATATATGCGTGTACATGCTTGCTTGAATTCTGTGAATTACTTTTGACAGTCTCATTTTATCTGACAACATTCAAAATAAACAGGACAACCAAATTTGAATAGCTTTATGCAGTGGATGAAAAATCCCTTTCTCCCTTCAGAAGGTCAGATCCTGAGGCAGTAAAAAATAAAGAAGATGCTTCAGAGGGTGCTCTTTACCCTGGAGGTTTGTGCCAAGTCCAGGTTCACAAAATGTTGCAAGCTTGCTGGCTTCTGTAGTGTTTTACGTACCAGAAAAACAGATGCATTTTTCTGGGTGTTGGCTGTTTTCACTTATACTATGGGGGATTTTTTTTTTGGTGCTATAGCATCCAGTACTAGATATCTGTCTACTAGATGCCGTAACAGTTTAACGAGATCAATAGAGTATGCAGAGAGGAGCCTAAAAAATAATTACTATTAATGTAAGTAGAAAAACCAGAAAGTTTAGAGTTAGCTAGGCTTTGGGAGCTGGGCACTGAAAGAATCATCTGGTTTGGTCCCTACTGCTTTGGCCATATCATGTAAAATTCAATCTCAAAAGTGATCCAGCTCCATCTTAGTGTTTTGTTTTTCTTTTTTGTTTCGCTTCCCCAGTCAGCCCCAAGCTAAAGGATTTTCTATCAGCAAATGTTTTTCTTAGACAGGGAAAAATATATTTAACTTCTTCTGAAATGGTGGCTGGAAGCCTAAGATGATGGAGCCAAACAAAAGCTAGAAAGGGGCAATACAGATTCTTGAAAGCTTTATCTTCTGTAAACTAAAATTCAACCAATGTGCTTCCTTTCTTTTTCAGTGATTTTCTTTCTTTGCGTAATGTCTCCTATGGTATCAAGATAATTCCGTGTTTGCTGTGAATGCTGTCACTTTTTGTTAGTCTTCTAATGTTCTTTTCTAAAATAAAAAAAAAAAAGTCTTATTTGTTTTTCTTCTTTAAAATACCATCTGAAATGAAATTTCAAAGCAGCTATTTCAGGTGGGTTGCAAAACCTCAAGGCATACCACAAGCAAGTTAATAGTTTTGATCACTCAGCAGATGCAGATGTATATGTAGGCACTTTGTGACTGCAGTAGAAAGAATGAGACTGATTTAAACATTCATGAATAGAAGTGATGGAATACAATGAGTACAAATAACAAGTTAATTGTAAATAATAGAACTAAATGCTCTATGTAATAATTGAAATCCTACATAAAATGAAGAAAAACCCCTTAACTTTCAGAATAATTTTTTATTGTTAGTATAGAACTATAATGTTATTTTATGCTCAAAAAAAGGGTCATGGAAGGCCCTCATATTCAGGACTTGAGTGTAAAAATTAACACTAGGTTTACAAGAAATTGTCAGAAAGAGTTAGCTAGCCAAAACAAAATATGACCTAATTTTATAGTCGCTGCTCCTATCAGTTTCACAAACTACTTGTGCTTTCAGGTACCACATAACACTGTTAAAAGGATCTAAGCTGTTGTGCAGTTGTTATTCAGAATCATGAATATTGTTACTGTATGTACTATTGCTATATATATTTAAAAGTACCTTCAGTCTTGAAATGCTGTTTGTGTCCAGATATCAGATTCAGATTTCAAGCACTCCTTACTGCTGAGGTATTTGCATGAAGTGATATATAAACCTACAGTAACAGGAGCTATTACAGAAAGTTGATCTGGGCTGAAATTACAGATTGTTTTTGGGCTCAACTTTTAGGAGGAAATGTGAAGCCAGTGCCTAATATGATTGTCAATCATGTGGAAAGGCAAACAGCAAGAAGTCCCCATAAACACAGGGCTCATTAGGATTCCATATGCTTAGTTACTAAGTCTCAGTCCTCAAAAATTAGTCTAAAACATCACTTCTTTCATTTTGATACCTTTACTTCTATTTTAATTTGTCAAATGGAGTTACTAGAGGGGCATGTTCAAAAAAAAATTTTTTTTAAATGTCTATCTTCATTTCCAAAGTCAAATAAACCAGAATTTAACAAAAACAACAACAAAAATCTAAATATAAAATCTGTACAATTCATTGAAATAAATGAGACTTCCCATTGGCTTCTGTAAGTTATCCTCAAGTCCACAAAGCCTAACTCAAAGAATGCTTACTGAGTTTATACTTCCAAAGAGTTCAGTATGAGGTCTCAAGTATTGTATTTAATATGCAATCTGAGTCAGAGCTTTAGAACTATGATTAGTCTTCAATAGTAACACAGGTGAACAAATAGTAAAGATTTTCTGAGGGAGGAAGAGGTATTATTCTGTCTCCTGCTACCATTAATTCCTTTTCAGCAGCAACTTCTGTGTAATAGCTTGTTCCAGAGGGTATTATATTTCAGCAATAAGCTCTGAAAATACCAGTTAGCATCATACTGAGTAGGAGTTATGTGAGGTAGTGGTAATATTTTTCTGCTCAACCTAATCTATCTTTCAAATTCCTACCTGTGCTACGTGTATTTTCAATCTAGAGATTCTAAGCTGGAAAAGAATGCTCTCTCTTCTGTTGGGTGGATAGGTTTTAAACTGATAATTTCAAACAAGTAAATATTTACAGTATTAAATACTGTTTTATGGATTGAAGTAGTGTGCCTGAAACTTTTCACATGCTGCTGAGTAATGAATTTTGATGCCAAGTGCTTTCCACATGATGATAATTGCATTTTTTAGGTGCTTCACCAGTAATGCTGTGGGGAGCGGTTTGTGGAGTTTGGGTCTTTTTGTGGTCGGTGTTTTGCTGGGTTTTGTTAGAAATAATTTTTTTTTTCCTTTTTTTTTAAATTAAATAAGAAAAGTCTCTGAGTAAAATGGGCTCTTTTAAAAAAATATCTTAAGTGTTGTTTGACAATGTAGAAGGCACTGAAACAGGTTGTCCAAAGCAGTGGTAAATGCTCCATCCCTGGCAGTGTTCAAGGCCAGGTTGGACAGAGCCTTGGGTGACATAGTCTAGTGTGAGGCGTCCCTGCTGATGGCAGCGGGGTTGGAACTAGATGATCTTAAGGTCCTTTCAAACCCTAACTACTTTATGACTCTATGATTTTGCCTGGGATCTGGATCAATGTTGGTGATAACTGATTTTGCCATACTTTTCTTCATAGCTTACATTCAAAACAGTTTATGAAACTTAAACAGTATCATGTAGTTGAAGTTTATTATTCTTTTAAAATGTTGCCTGTTTTTTGCTTTCTTTCTGGATAAACACAAACTGAAAGATTTTATAAAAGTACTGGGAGATCAGATATTGTATATGCTAGTCATGAAGATTGAGCCCTGCTACTGTCTCTTCTAGGCCATAGGATAGTTGCACTGACTTGGTAAATTAAGAACTGAGTAAGAAGTGTCAGAATGAACCCATCACATTTAAGTATGAATAAGCTGCTATTTTCTAAGGCCAGATATCTAGAAATGAAGTACTAATAAAACATGATTACATTGTGATGCTAAATAGAATCATAGAATCATAGAATAGTTAGCGTTGGAAAGGACCTTAAGATCATCTAGTTCCAACCCCCCTGCCATGAGCAGGGACACCACACACTAAACTATGTCACCCAAGGCTCTGTCCAACCTGGCCTTAAACGCCTCCAGGGTTGGAGCATTCACAACTTTGTTGGGCAACCTATAAATGAGTTTCACTTCTGTAAACTTAGAATTTGACCTTTTGCTAATGCCAGGTGCCAAAGAGTTGTTTTTTTTTTCATGTCTTGGGGGAATCAAGTAACAAATTTAAGGCCACATTAGGTTTACATTAGATGATGAAACAAATATTTCACAAGATCTTTGGCTATCAGGAAATAACGAGGAAGTTAGGTTTTGTTTATGAAACTTGAGTTCTGCTGACCTCTAATCCTATCAGTGCATTCAGCTGGGAGTACTGGAGGTTGCTGGAGAATGCTGTGAAATACAGGACTGCAGAAGATAAAGATTAGAACCAAACACCTTAGTTACAGTATCATTGTTTCAGACAAGAGGATTGATAGAGATTGACTTGTATAATATTTGCTGCTGGCTCAAAATATCTGAAAATGAAATCTTACGTGCCTTTCAGTGAGCTTATTTCAATGCTATGGAGAATGACACAGAATGCTGAGGGACAAAAATAAACACCAAGCAATTTTTCATATGTAGTTATGGTTAGCAAAGTCCCTTAGTAATTGACCTGTTAGCTGTTTCTCAGGAATTGGTTATGTGGCATGAGTTACAATATTGTTGCAACTATTTTGTTATGTTGCTAATTCTGAGAATATTTTTATCTTCACAAAGCAGTGCACCTGTAAGATTAGGCTATGACTGATGTTCCAACATCCACAAACACCTTTATCTAGATAGTGTAAAGAACACTTCAAGGCAAATTTAAAATAATAATTTATAATCACAGTTTCCTTTATTAACAATTATAAAGAAAGCACAATTTCTCCATAAAGATGGGGGGAAGGAGGGAGAAAATACTATCAGAACATAAGAAGTAATGACTGTGCATTAAAGCAGACAATCATGAGCTAATCCACAAGCAAGGACATTAAGTATCTCTACTTCAAGGCAGAATTACTCTTCTGGAACTATAATGAATATTAATAGGCTCATAAAATATTATTTAGTATGAAAGCCTCAGTAACCACTGCATTACTTGTTTCCTTTGCAGTCATGGCATTAACTCTTTATCTGGATTTTGTACTTAAAATTGATTACCAATTTCAACTTCCTGAGTAACAGGCTACAAACACTGTTAGCCAACAATAAATACTCATTTAAACATAATTTCTAAAGTAATTTTCAATATAATGATTGTATTAAATTTCAATGCAAGTTAGCTTTCCCTTAACAAGAACTGAAATCATATTTAGTATTTGACTTCCTCAGGAAACAGAATAGAGAAATCCTTTTTCTCTTACAAAACCCAGAGTGTATTAGTGTCATGCTTAAATTCCAGCTGGCAACTAAGAACCATGCAGTGGGATGGGGAGGAGAATTGGGGAAAAAAAAAGATAAAACCCATGGGTTGAGATACAAACAGTTTAATAATTGAAATAAAGTAAAATATATTAAGAATAATAGCAAATAAAGAGAGAAATAGGAATAAAACAAACAAGCAAACCCCAAACAAACGGGGGGGGGGGGGGGAATGATGCACAGTACAATTGCTCACCACCTGCTGACCAATACCCAGCCCGACCTGAGCAGTGATCAGTCCCTTCCAGGTAACTCCTTACAGTTTATATACTGGGCATGATGCGCTGTGGTATGGAATACCCCTTTGGCCAGTTTGTGTCAAGTGTCCTGTCCCTGCTCCCTCCTGGCTTCTTGTGCCCGTCCTCACTGGTAAGAGTACAAGAGACTAAAAAGTCCTTAATCAAGGTAGGTGCTACTTAGCAACAGAAAATAAGGAAAGAAAAGGTGGTTCTAATTCATTACCCCATCATCAAAAGGGGAGCTTTTCAATCACTGAGATAATTTAAGTATTTCACATGAAGACTGAATAAGATGCCTTTTCTATCCAAGAATCAATTTATCTCTCTGGAGGATGTTGTAACCTGCTTTGTGTTATTTTATGCTTCATACAAGGTTGAGTTTACTGGTGATTCTTGAATACCAAGCCCTGATGTCACTAATTTTGTATTAAAAATTGCTTAGTTGGTTTTTAAATTACTAGTAATTTTTTATTAAAAACTCAGAACATGCTGTTTCAACTTTATACACCAGGCTGCTGTGGAATCCAAAGGAACAAGCTTTCCTAAAAGAATGCTGTCAGGTTTTTTGTTTGGACGTTTTGGTAACTCATCTACTCTTGCTTGCTTGCTTTGGTTTTGTTCTTGCATCTAGATAAATAAAAATAGACAAATTATTACAGTCAGAAGTTTGTAAAGGTGGTTATTAATTACCAAGATACCTGGTTTTCTTAAGCATATCTGACATGTACACTATAAAAAGAGAATCTGGAGGCACAGTTTCCCACCTAGATTATATGAAGGTACTTTGAAAATGCTGTAAATGAGGTCAAGGGAATAAAAAAAGAATTCTAATTTTGCAAAGCTTGCGAGCTTTTCTGTAGGCCTTAGTGTTACAGAAAATGGTATTACAGGATATTGGGAAAGTTTTTGGATTGAATACCCTCACATATACATTACACACAATAAAGAAAAATTGGCTTAAAATGTGTGCATTCGAAGAAATATATTGGAGAAGAAACCGATTTTGTTCACTCCATTGTTCATAGTGAATTACATTCTGGCAAAGTGTTCTTATTCCAGGAAATTTCATTACTAATTTAATTTCCAAAATATAATAGCACAATTTCCAGTGTTACTGTAGTATTCTTCCATAACTTTTGAGTTTGGTTTTTTTTTTCCAAGTTTAATATTTTGCCTTTGTAATGTGTTTTGGTGTTTTGTATGTCTTTGAAGTTTACACATGTCCTAGCACATCCATACATGCCATTTGGCAATAAGCCTGTAGTAACTGCCGTGATCTTCATAGGTAGTAAGATGCTTTCCCTGTGTTCAGATAGGTGGATCATTTTCCCATCTGTCATCTATTTATCGTATATTCTGCCTTAGTTTTATTTAGTTATTTTTTTTTAACTTAAAATATTTCCTGTTTAGTTTCCTCTTACTTAATGTTTTTAGGCCGTGGTTTTGTCTTTCCTTCGTTATTCCCAAGTCAACAAGGATCAGTTAAATGCATGCAAGTTGTGCTCATATGCTCCTGACTCTCATGCTGAAGGATGCCTTGGAATTAAAAGGAGAAAATCAGAGCAGCTTTGGGATTTCTGAGCTTTTTTACCCTACATTTGACATATTTTTTGTAGTTTGCTCATAAAATGTGGAAAGAGAGAAAAATGAAAAAGGCAGTGATCTGTAAGGGGCTTTGTGATGTGTCCTTTTGTAAAGCAGAAATGTGTATCTATCCTACTAAGCTGTGTTTCCTGAACTAGTTTGAACTACAGGGAGGAGAGGCCTGCTTCTAAATCAAAATAATCTCTTTAAGTAAGTTTTCAGTAAAGCTACAAATTTTGGAGAGGGTAGGACAATTGCAGTATTACATAAAATTAAGATGTTTTTAAGAGGCAGAATATTGTTCTCGAACACATCTAATAATCTTACTAGTCTTGTTTGTAACAGTTGCTAGTACAGATAATGCCAGTCTTTTTAGTGCATGAACAATATGCTTAGATAAAAGGGTTCCATCATGACAAACTATTACTTCTGACTAGCCGATAACATCCTTTTCTGTAGTCATTTATTGAAAGAAGGAAAATGTAATTTACATTTTGTTATTTTAAGTTTTGGCAAGTAGGATCAATTTAATCCTGTAGCGATAGAAGTATTATGTTTGAAGATAGGCATGAGAAGGTCTCTTTTTTAGTAAATCTTATTTCAGTAAGTCTTGCTCTCTTGTCGTCAAGCATTTGCCTGGTTATTATACCACTGATCTCCTAAGTGTTTGTAAGTAGTTTCCCATACGCTGTCACTGCTAAAAATATTTGGATGTGTATAGAGTTAAGAGCATGGCACCCCAGAATTTAAGCTGCTACAACTCTATATAAATTGACAACTGTATGGTTAGAGAGGAAAAAATATGAAATACTCCAGTCTGTCAAAGCTATTTTCATGGTCTCAGATAATGGTATTCTAAGCTCTGATACATCTTGCTCCTCATCACTCCTGGCTTTCTAACTGCTCAAAACCAAACATCTCATAATTGCATATATTAATTAGTTATATATTTTTTAGAGAGCTATATGCAAGCTGACTTCAGTACGAACACTGATGTGTGCAAGAGTTGCATCCATTTGATGAAATTGTATATCATGCTAAGTCCGCTTCCACTGATCATTGGAGCCCTTATTTAGTTGGATGACTGTTATATGCTTTATATACAACCTAAAACCATGTTTACAGTTATCCAAATGTATTTTATATGCTTTTGGGTTTTAAAGACTCACACAAAACTCCATTCTTCCCCCTGTAGCTGCCTTAAAAAGACTGAACATTTTCTACCAGAAGAAATAAAGACTAAAAAAATACTCCTGTGGTTCTGTTGTATACAGAATTAAATTGTCAATAGATTCTTATGCCAGTTTTCTAAACAGATCATGCTCTCAGAGAATCAAATCTTATGTTAAGTAGGTTAGCAAGTGATTTATATGGAAATGCAATTTTGGCTATAGTAAAGAAGGTACCATAGAAAAGCTATGAAGCTAAGCTATATGTAGTGCAGTATTGTGTCAAAACGTGTTTAAAAAAGGATGCAAAACAGCGAAAACCTGAAGGAGAGGAAAACCACATAAGCTTTCTTGATGTAGTTATTTAGTGTAAGAATTGGGAAACTTGATTGCCTAAAATGGTAGAGATCTGAACAATTCATCTGGTTGCCACTCTGCCATGAATAAATAATTGGAGAATATGTCATTCTTTAAAAAACTTGCTTTGCATTATGATTATAATTCTCCCCAACCTAGACATATGGGAGAGATGTATTTGTTTGAGGGAATAGTTACAGTGTTTTAAAACTTGCTGAACACTCTATTTAAGAAATAGTTGATGCTAAACAAAGATTAATGTTTTGTTTGTGCTTATGAAGTGCTGAGTTAATGTCTACTTTGAGTAACAACATATACATACTAACAAGTTCTCTAGGGTAGAACAAAGATACATCTAGTCCAGTATCTTTGCTCTGAGATCGCTTAGGGACGATTGTAAAAAAAAGAGAAAGTATGTAAGACTCCTCCAATGTATTTTCTCTTCTCTAGTGAATTTTGTCTCAGAGATTGCTTGTCTTTAATAGCTCTTGATGGATGCCTCACTCATAAATTTGGTAGCTTTTTGGACCCATGTGAAATTAGCATCTACAACATTGTGTTTCATTTAATGACTTCTGGGTAGAATAAGTATATTTTTTGTCTTCATTATGCACACCTTCTGTTTAGTTTGTTTAGTTCTTACATGATAAGAAACCATGAACATTTGCTCCATATTCCTAGTCTTCAAGACACTCTTTTGTTTTTCTAAGCTCCTGACATATCTTTGTAGTCATCTTTCTTCCATTCTGAAAAATAGCTGCTTGTATTCCATTCATTTAGTAACTGCTTGTATAGGAAGCCTCCAACATCTTTGATCATTCCTGTTATGTTTCTCTGTTGTTTTTCAAGTTCCACTGCAAGGTTTTCTACAGAGGGAGGGACAAATAGCAGTCACATTGCTCATGCAATATATATTTATAGTAGCATAGTAATGCTTTTCTGTTTGGGTACCAGTCTTTGCCTAATAATTTCTTTTATTGTCATATTGTCAGGACTGTTTTGATAGAACTGCAAATTATACCTTCAAGGTCTCATACCAAAGCAATAATAACTAGTTCAGAGCCCATCACTGTGTAAACAAAGTTGGGTACTTCTTTGTTTACCTTCATGCGGTACTTTCAATACTGAATTAAATATATTGAATTTGGCAAGCCAGTATCGTACGTAAGGTCTTTGAGCAAATCAGCTTTTACATTTGCTAGCTAAACTACCTAATTAGTTGTTCTCTAAAAATTATATCTCAGAGAATTTTATCACTTCTTTTTCTTACCCCTTCTCCTGGGTAATGTTGAACAACGTGAGATCCAGGTGGAACTGCACTGGTGGTTTTGGTCACAAGAGACCTGCAAACAGACTTCTTCAATGAAGAAGTGGAAGAAGATAGTTTCTCAGCCCATGACAAGATCTGATGCACATTGTTTGTGAAAGGATAGATCAGAAGATACTGTGAGTAGGAATGTAGTGTGCAAGACCAAAGTGCTAAGAACAATAGCTTAATCCAGTCTGTTCTTAGTTTGTTCTTTAACCTTTGTGCTGATTTTCTTAGATGCATAGCCCATGGTCTGCTTTGATCTTGGGGAAGTATACCAGGTATGCAAAGCCAAGAAAGGTATACACAGAGGAGTCCTTGTTTTCAGAATGTGCCATGATGCTCAACACAAAGTCACAGTCCTTTGCACAGACGTCTACTCTTAAGCAGAGTAAAACTATTCAGTGAACATCAAAAGTCAGAAGTCTCTGTACAGTCAGGTATCAGAGTCTATCTTGAGTTCTAGTTTCTTTCTTTTCCCCTCTAAATGTAAATAGCCACATCAGCCAGTTGATCGATTTTTCAGAATCCCCTTCATCGTAAAACTGCTCCCATCTGTGCTTATTTCTATGTTAAAGATTTCTGTGAGGAACTGCTTCATAACTCTAGTCTTCAGATTGCATTGAATTATTGAGTAACAGTCATGTGGCCCTCCTTTTTGTGTGGAAATATAGTAGTTCTGCTATGCTTCAGGCTTGCTAACTACATTTGCAGTTCAGGTAATTTAATCCTGAATTACTATTTTAGAATATTGTCCTGTCATTTTCCTGACAGAACTGGACTAAGAGATAGTTTTTACAAAGCTGTGTTATTATAAAACTCAGGGTAAGTCCAGAAATTCTATTACAATTCTGGGAAAGTAGCTTTGAAATTTGAAAGTGAAATGAAGCTGCGCAGTAAATAAAATTGGCAAATTATTATATTTATAGACTGAAATCTTCATGCATAAAACTGTGAGTTACCAGGGCTGTCAACTCTCCTCTTAAAATTCCCATTTCATTATTGATTAGTTCCAGAAATACTTCATAGATTGAACTGCTGCATTTTAAATGTTTCATTTGAGGTAACTGCAAGTATGCAGTATTGATGTTCAGCATCTGTTTTTGCAATAAACTGAAGAAGCATTAGATTTGGATCTATACTAGTAAAATTACTAGAAATTATTTATGCTAACTCTTAGCATTTAAGTAAAATGTTTTTTCTTGAGCTAGTAATATGCAAACACAACAAACACACAGAAATTGATTTTTGCATAAATTCCTTTCTTAGTTTAGACAAATTCAACAACATGTTCTACAATAAATAAGGTGTCCTGGGTTCAGCTACAGCAGTCATTTTTTCTCCTTCTTAGTAGCTGGGGCAGTGCTGTGGTTTTGACTTTCAGTCTGGGAACAATGCTGATAACACCGATGTTTTTAGTTGTTGCTAAGTAATGTTTACTCTGACCAAGGACTTTCTCAGTCTCATGCTCTGCCAGAGAAGAGCGGAAGCCAGGAGGAAGCAGAGGCAGGACACCTGACCCAAACTGGCCAAAGGGGTATTCCATACCACAGCACGTCATGCCCAGTATAGAAACTGGGGGGAGTTACCCGGAAGGCCCAGATCGCTGCTCGGGTCGGGCTGGGTATCGGTCGGCGGGTGGTGAGCGGTTGTGTCCTTTTCCCTTGTTATTCCTCTTATCATTATTATTGGTAGCAGTAGTGGTTTGTATTATACCTTAGTTACTGGAGAGCTGTTATCTCAACCCGTGGGAGTTACATTCCTTTGATTCTCCTCCCCATCCCTTCGGGAGCGGGGGGAGGAAGGAAAAGGGGGGGAATGAGCGAGTGGCTGCGTGGTTCCAAGTTGCCGGCTGGGCTTAAACCACGACATAAGGTCAAAACCAATTATCACTATTACTTCAGTGAATTAGCATTTCCATGTTATCTGCATAGGAAAGCTATGTTTAACACCTAACTTAGTTTCCTGTGAAATTTGTTTTGAAGAGGAAAACAGAAAACATTTTAAGGAGTAATGGACTAGTATGCCTTTTTAATTACGTATTACTGCTTATGCACATTACTGGCTATTCTTACCCAAATGCTGTTTTCATTAATTTATTTTGAGATAAGTCGTTTTCTGTATGTACTACAAGCATACCTCATTGCAAAATTTGGTTCTGTGCCTGTTTTTGAATAATACAGTGTTACAATTTTAATTTGTTCTTCATCACAAATGCATTACAAACAGGTGGTCTAGCTTTATGGATGTTTGATGTGCATTTTAACTGTTCAGTTGTTAATCTGAAAAAGTGAATAAGGAAGCATTCTATGATCAAATTTACCTTAAGATACTTTGGAATATACCAAACTTGTGCAATGGTAGAATTTGTGGTTTTGAACAAAGTTTTTGAAGGCTACTGGAAAGAAGATGTTTGATAACAGTAGAGGCACTATGTCCTCTGTTTTCCAATGATTTAATAGATCCCATAGAAATAAGGAGCTGCAAAAATTCATTGCATCTTGGACAACGTATCTATTGAAACACTGGATAGTTATGCTGCAGGCTACAAGGTTGATTAAATAAACTGAGTTAGCTTTAAGCTAACTATTTTAGATAAAAGTATAGTTTTGGACAGTACAACATGTAGTTTGCATGGTCTAATGCAGCAGTCTGCAGCAGAAATGCTTCTCCTTCCAACTAAGCAAGACATTTTGGATAGCTTTGTAATTTACAGTGAACCCATTATGATAGTCTGACTACTAGCTTTGTGGAGATCTTGTGTTATTCAGGTGAGATTGCCATTAATTTCAGTTGATTTCATTTACAGTAACTAGAAATTAGGTGAACAATAACACTGGTGGCAATAGTGGCTGAAGAGACAAAGCACACAAGAATGCAGTTTAATACAGTGAGGGAGGAAGAAATTTGCTAAGCAAAAAGATGCCAAAGAGTTTATAATTAGGAAACATTCCCTCAGAACCTAAAACTGAAAGCCATGGTCCTTGGTCTTTTCCGTTGGTTGCCGCCAAATAATTGTACAATCCACTGAAGGAATAGTGAATGATGCCTGTAGAAAGATGAGACACTATAGCAGCTCTTGGGTCTACAGTTTCTTAGATCAATTTAGACTTTTGTACTTTCTGAAGATCTAAATCCATGGAAGCTGGGCTTTCAGAAGTTCTAGATAGTAGGATTTTTATTACCATCAGTCTTTTGATATAATTTATAATTAGTCTTTTAATTAAGATAATGAAAGAAGATTGTATCAACTTTACTTGACTTTTGTTACTGCATTATGAAGCAAATTTTAATTATATATTTGCACATACGCCTTGGTATTCCTGTTTTACTTGATAAAAAGAATGGAGAATGAATCAGAGGTATAGTGTAAAACTGGCTTTTGTTTGTTAAGACCTCCCTCTTTTATTATTGAAGCTGAAAGATGTTTAGTGAACAAAGCAGTAATTACATTAAGAAAAAAGAGAAAGCTAATGGTAAACAAACATGTGATTTTAAGTGGTGAAATTGCCTTTGCTTTTGCATCAAAGCTCCTAACTACCCTAATGCATCAGACTAATAAATAGTTCATTCAATTTAGCTGAATTGTTTAATGGTACATGATTGCAGATTCCTCACATTCAGGATATGAATTGTGAGACAAAGATGTATTTGCAGAGGTTCTGAGTACTCTTAGATGAAGCTGAAGTTAACTGAAGCTGTACTTTGAATAAATAAAATGGTATCCACGTAAAGAACAATATCATATTGCAAACCTAGTCCTCTTAAACACTTCAGACAGTTTATTTGCTGTCCCTTCAGAAGTCTTAATGAAGTGTTGAGGGATACTGTTAAGAACTTTTCAGAAATCCAGCTAGTCTATATGAACAAGATCTCCTTTGCCTTTTGCAACCCCCACTACTGCCATTGGTAATTAGATTTGTCACAGACTCCTTCACAGCTGGGATCACTGAATTGTAGAACATGTCAAAGGGGAATTTTGGTAGGCATTTGACCAAATTCTGTTATGTGGTCTACCTGAATCCTTGTCTGCAAAGCTGATTTCTAGTCAGCTGAATCCCTGTATTGTTACATGGGCTTATGCTGTCCCAAGTGCAAGACTTCTAATTTGTCTTGGTAGAATTTCACAGTTTGTCAGCCTGCTCATAAAGTTCCCTCTGAAGGGCAGTATTCCAGAAACACACTTCCTGATCCTGTGAATGTGATGCCAACTGCAAAACTTCTGTGGGTGCATTTTGTCCTATCATCCAAGTGACCATGAAGATGATAAACAGTGTCAGTCCAGTATTGAATCCACTTGCAACATTCCGACTGTTAGTCTATCAAATGCTGACCCTTTGATCCTGAAGGTGCAATAAGTTGCTTATAGGCCTCTCATGTTGTCCACACCTCCCTATCTGGGGCCCAGCAGTGCTTTTTCATTCAAGGGAGTTAATTTAGCTAGAACTATATTTACCACATGAATTTCAATTATGTCCTATTCATATAGAATATAAAGACAAAGTTATGACCGTGAGGTTTGTGAAAATTAAGAAAATAAAATCTGTTATCAGTAGTTTACACTTACTAATCAGCAGCTTTCACAAAACCTGGAAATCTGCAGGGTTCTGCAAATCAAAAGCTGTTGAAAGTAGCCAAGGTAGAAATTGAATATTGTCTGTTAGGCAAAGTTGTCTCTAATGTCAGGTTTTCGCTCCTTCTCTTTTCTTGTTTTCCTTATCCATCCTGGAATTAGATCAAAAGTGAGACATACAGACAAACTGATTTTAAAGTGACTCAATTTGGGGCACAATTTTAATTGAAATTCCACTTCTGATGTAGTTTCTGGAGAATATATGTTCTCTTGTCTGCTAGATGAGTGACAGGGAAATGAGGGAAAGATCTCCCTCCCAGAAAGATGGGGGCTGAGAAAGCTGAGGCAAATGGTGACCTCCTGTGAAGTTGGAAGAAAGAGAACTCCGAGGACATACACAAGCTAGGGTGAATTTCTTAGCAGACAGCAGACACTTAAATTTAAGGTGGGAGTTGGGTAATAGGTGAAACAGAGTCTGTATTTTGTTGTAAGCAGCCCAGGAAAGTAAGTGCACTTGGCTTTAGGAAACAAAAGAAATTGATGGTTGGACTGATTCTAGATCGAACTTACAATCTGTAATAAGTAATACATTGTGGGGTGGGTGAATCAACATGGTTGATACAGAAGATCTTATGAACAACTTTCTGTGTTTGCATTAAAGCAGATTCTAATGAAATTGTCTAAAGTTTATGTTTATGACTCCAGAGAGGTTTATAAATCAGCCTGGTCCTATTTCAGCCTAGACAATCCTTTCTCTTTATTCCATTTATATTTTATAGCGAAGTTGTACATGAATGGATTTTCTGTTTGTTTATGTGTTTGTAGACAGACATGTCCCAAAACTTCATCCTCTGACTTCGTGCTTACGTCATTAGAATAAATTAGTGGTTACCATAGTAACTACAGTTATTTGCTTCTGACAGCATTGGTTTGATCTGTTTATAATCTTTGAAGGTCTCAATTTTGTGGATTTAAACCATAGTATTCAAAATAAGTTCCTTAGATATGAATAACTTAGGAGCAGTGCTTGATTTTAATTTTAGGGTCATAATTGTTATAAAATCCTAGACATTTGAGACTTCAAGCGTTTTTTTAATTCTTTCTTTAAGAAAAAAGTAATCGTGTGGGTTTCATGGAGGGCTGTTGTGGGATTTTTTTGTTCGGTTGTTTCTTTTTTTTTTCATTGGTTTTACTGTTGTTGTTGTTTGCTTTTTTCCATCTCTTTGAACATCATATTATTGTACAATCATAATGATAGGACGTTATTTTCTTTCTTCCACATGAGAAACTACCTCTTCCATTCCAAGTTAAGGAATTCCTCAGGTTAAGACAGCAGAATAGTTGAGTTGTTCAGCTAACAGGCCAGCTAATGCTCCTGTTTTGTCAGATAATGTACTGCTTTGACTCATTTTAGTGTCACTACCATAAACTGCCTTTAACTTAGGCAGAACTGTATTGATGGGTGCTAAGGCAGAATTCAGGGAAATTACCAGTATATGCTTGCCCAGTATTTTCTTCCCTGACCATGTGGATTCTTTTTGATGTTTTTAGGGTGGTGATCTGGTTTCAGCTAGGATAGAGTTATTTTTTTTCTTAGTAGCTGGTACAGTGCTGTGTTTTGGATCCTCAAGAAAAGTGTGATTTGGAATACAGGGAAGTGAGACTAAGTTTACTTTTCTAAAATTTTTTGAAAACTTGGTTTTAAATTTCAAATCTGTGTCTGCAATATGCATTGGCTTGTTCTGTACATGACTGAGGAAATAAAGTGTAAAACTGCACAGTCTTGGATGGGATGTTGGAAAAGCTTACATTTAAGCTATGGAAGTGTTCCAAAGATGTCAGGACTTGACATTGCAGACATCTGAATGCTGTTCCAGGTCTTGGCAAAAAAGAAACCTATACAGAAAAGAGTTATTTAAAGAGCAGTTTCTAGAAGTCCAAAAGCCATGAGGACCCAGTGTCAGGGTCCCTAGTGGAATTCTGGTGGATGACCTCTACAGGATGCACATGGAGAGACATAATCATGCTTTTTAAAAATGTATTTGATACACAAATGAAAAAAATTAAGTACTTATTAGTACTGATTGCTAATGTATCAGTGATCATTGTTTTGAAAACAACCTTTTTCTCATCTTGGAACAAGTTAAAATGTTAGTAGCAATAGAAAACAATCCAGTTTCTGTATTTAATTGTGTATACTCCTGCTGTTCTGACAGCTAATTATATTTCAGTAGCATCTTCTACAGGGTGTACTATGGTTCAGAATAAGATCTAAATCTGAATGAAGTATATGAGATAAGGTACTGGATATAAAGTGTGCACTGTCATGATCTCCCTGGTATGCAGACTTGCATACTTACTGAAATATTGCATCTCCTTTCTTCCCATACATGAGAAGATGTGCATGTGGGAACAGGTGCATTTTGCCCAGAATTCAGGCAGGAAGTGGCATGGGTATGTTCCTACAAACTCTGACTTGTAAGCACACCAACTTGTGTCTCTACACCACAAGAATATGTAACCATCAACTGTGCTCCCCTCACCCCATCCAGTGATAAATCCAAATAAATGAACTCCAGATCCAAAATAAACCAATGATGCTCACTTCAATATCTCAAGCTATTGCATAAATAGTATATCTGGATCTGTTTAAGAAAGGACAAGTAGAACTAATGGGATCGATGGGTGCAAGTAGTGAGGTAGTGAAATTCAAGGGAAGGAAGGGCTGGGGAGAAATAAAAGGAGATGATAATTAAGAACAGAGGAAAAGAAAGACAGTGAGAAGATGGAAAGATGAAAATGGAGCCTGTTCTAAATGCATCTGAGTTTCTGTAGCTGGGAATGAAGAAAAAGCAAAGATTTAATAACAGTTTTTAAATGGAAGTATACCAGAAAAGCTGCCAGAATACTGCTTTTAAACATAACATACTTGTGTAAGGTTGTGTATATGTACAATTTGAATGGATATTATTTGGAGTCATTATTGATTTGCAAATCAACACGGAGGTTGTTGGATGTCAACCTCCTTGTTTGCTTTCTATGAGGAATCATATTTATATATTCTTTTTTATTTTTCCTCACCAGAGATGTTTTTTGAAGGTATTATTGAAAAGTAGTCCTTTTGTCTTCTGAGTGGAACAGACTGCATCAAATTTTAGGTATTTTTCAGTGCACTTCCCCAGGGGGAACTATGCTGGTTTTAAGAGTTTAATCTACTTTGATAAATTTCGCTTTAGTTGGGCTGTTCAGAAGCACTGCTTAGGCTGCTCACAACTGCAAGTAAAGACATCTTGTGGGAGTTTTGTAGCTTGATCTGGCTCTTCTCTGAAGTTTTTGCTGCTGCCCGTTACAGCTTCTGGTGTAGCAGAGGAACATTCAGTGTTCTTTTCAGCAGAATAATCACTTCATACTACGTGTTTCTCTGTCTGTGTAATTCCAAAACTTTAAAGTAATCTACTAAATTTATAATTAACCCAAAACTCAAATAAATATAATGTTATTGATAATTCTGTTTTGGAAACAGGCAAAACCATGCTGATATTTAACTGAAGAAATGTGAGTAAGAAAACAGCAAAATAAAGACTTTCACTTGAACATTTTATGCCCTGCTAATGAAATATAGTCATAATTTGAATACACTGATATCTGTGCAAGATCCATTTAAAATATATTCTAAAATCTATATACCTGGTCTAGATAATATCCAGTGCACAGAAACACATCATGAAGGAGTTGGTGAAATGCATAGAAGTTGACAAGATGCATAGAGGCATCAAACTGAGGCTGTTTTATTTGAGATTTGGCAATGTGCATAAGGAAGCTGATGTCAATGTGATACGGAAAACTAGAGAGATGTTTTGGGAATGTTAGATTACGTTTGGCAAAGATGAACTGTGCTCCTTCCCAGAAGAAATAAGAGAGATCATGTTGTGTTTATTTATTTTTCTCCCTTCTTGAATATGTAAGCACAGCTTAGAATCAATGTAAATAATGGTGACACAGAAAATCTCATTCAACCTAGGTAACCTCCTGAAGTTTTCTGTTACTGTCTTTTTCTTATATGCTTTTTTTTTTCTTTTTTCCATCTTTCTCACCACTGTTGCAAAGACCCATCACTGCAATTTTGGAAGATTTGAAGTTCAGTTTTGTGCATCTAAAAATACTAACTTCAGAAAATTAAACAATGGGATTCCACAAAAAGTTTTGAGACTAAATTTAGCATCCCATCAATGTTGCATTATACTTGGTAATCTTGGTTCATGATATTATTGTTTTTAAAAGCCTAGACATTTCAGTCTAATTCTGCAAGTTGTTATCAACAATAAACTAGCATAACAAGACGTATTTTTGTTTTATAAAAGAAACCATATAAAACTCAAGCACAGCAATATTTATTTACTGACACTTCCAGTGTTGTGGAGTGTCATCTTATTTTCCATATTCTGAACAAAACCACTTATTCTCTGCTGAATTTACAATGGATAAGAGTGTAAAGAGTTAAATGTTGCACACTAAATGGGAAAATTAGTTAGAAGTCCATGAGATTTGGTTTGGTTTTTTTTTTAGAAAAAAATTCTAATGTATCTCATTTGAGGTGCATATGCTAATATTGCTTTGTCTTTGTACAGGCCACTCCCTGTATGCTCTCCTCCTATCTTAAAATAATAATAATTAAAAAAATATATATTTTTCATGGATTTTTAAAGGGTAACTACTGCTGCAAGAACAACTATGTTTAAGAAAACGTCTCCAGAAACTGTTGAAGTGCTATGGATGCACCGTAAATAAGAAGTGTGTCCATACAAATGATTGAACAGATAAAATGCCTTAGCTGTGGGTGTCATATCATCACATATGAAGACAGGTATGATTGGAGTAGGTCATTTGGCATATTTTCTTGAACAGTGATGTAGCATTCTAGGTGAGAGAGTTTATAATATTTTGTGGACCTCTGTGGTTTCTGTTATTTTTCAAAATATTTTAGTGTACAAATGTTTTAATTGTATCTTAAGTATAGCCTTTAAAATGGTATTGAAATCTAAAAATGGCAATAGATTATTGGGAAATGAGTGTTTCAGTTACTCTGAGATTCTTTTCTAAACATGCTTTAAAATTGACTTTCGCTGCAACTTTATTGGCTAGAAATATATTGTTGTATATCTTTGAATATTGAGCCTATAAAAGTTGGAAATTTATTTATACTCACATAAACCTACGTTACCATATCTGACTACTGTCAGATCAGCAATTCTGGTAACATGCATAAAATCAAATTTTAACCCATCACAATAACTTTGAAATTTCCCTTAGGATTCATTGAATGATGCATAAAATCAGTTACAGAACATAGTGAGAGATTATGTTAAAGTTGGGCAGGCAATTTCAGTCTGGTGGGGTGATAGTAGAAACAGGAACGAGAGAGGTTTTTTATTTACCATTTTTTCACTGTCACTTAAAGAGATGTAAATTCATGAAACTTGGAATTCCATTCTTCTTCATAAGGAGAAAGAACTAATCTGCCAGTCAGGATATGCAAAGTTTGTATTGTTTTTTTTTATCCCTAATAAATAGTCTACGAGAAACAAGCTGTCAGTGTTATGGGGGTGGATTACTGGTTTCCCCTGCAATGGAAGAATTTGAAGCCATATAGATAGTGAGTTGACTTTCTTGGCCTGTGTTTTCCTCTAGGCTGGAAAAGTTCTCGTAAGAGTTGAATAGCCTCTGCAACTTCAAAAGTTTCTCATAACAAGCCAGTTTGTAGGGTGAACCCTTTATCTGCACTGTTGTAAGTATCCTTCCCATAAGTAGTAGCAATACTTTTCAAAACATGCTCAGGTTTACCTAGTATTCCTGTAGTACTGATACAAGAATATTAGGCAGAACCAAATACATACAGATATTTCTCCATTTTTTCCAAAGTGGCTTTAGCTGGATTTGAATGGTGTATCTTTGCAAGTTTATTATTTTATGTATTTCCTGTCCAGAAAGCAATTATCTAACTCTCTGATGGTTCAGGTGTTGATTGATACAAAGTAACCTTGATAGGGTTGTCACCTGAGAAACCTGATGAATATATTTGGGTTGTCAGTCAATGCTGCTAGTACTGCACTTCTGGCAATTCTTGATCTTGTGCAGTGTATTAAATGAGGTGCAGCCCACAGCTGCATAGAAATATTTTGTGTTTCTGTAAACGATGACAAGGGGAGTCATAAAGAGTCAATAGCTCCTCATATTCCATGAAGAGTGCTTCTAAACTTTTTTTAAATTATCCCAATGCCCTGCAGAGCAAATGAAAGTATGTGTTTTATTGATTTTTGTAATGGCTTAAGTCAATCATTATAGTCCATGTTGCTCTCATTTAAAACTTGAGTCCTGTTGAGTGCAGATTTGTGAGAAACACAAGGTCTTGAGGAGGAGTTTGATTCAATGTACACAGCAAGTGAAAATAATTTCATGCCATCATTCACATTGATAAAAAGAATAGTTAAAACGAGCATTTGTAATATGCAAGCAATGTAGAAAAGGTTCTTTGCCATTCAGAGATAATTCTATTCAAATCAGTGAAAAATATCAGAAGGGTCAGTTCACCTACTGAGTAAAATGATTTTCAGGAAGTAGTACATACTGTTTATCAACTCAGCTGCTTTACAGTTAAATTGTTTGGGTTTGGTTTGGGTTTGTTTTTTGTTTCTTTTTTCTCATTAAAACTGTGAAAGTACCTTAAACTTTGTTTCACATGAAGCTGGAGCATGTAAACACTGTAAAGAAAACCTAGAAGTCACATTTGCTGGGTGAATTCCACGTAAAATAAAGGATGCCTTAAGACGTGGCTGTACTGGTCCCAGGTCCAATACTTTCACAGAAGTGTAAGAATAATCTTATACTTTTACATGTGTTTGTGAGATCTCATCCTGCACATGTAAGCTGCTGGGATCCACAATATCCTTTAACAAATTCAGATCTATCACTGTAAGCATGAAAACTACTGTCCTTCATTTTGAACCTAGCCTCACACTTGCTTATTTTGATGCGTGTCCAGTCTTAGAAGAAACAATAAGCCTTCGATACCTTTTCCAGCTTCCATGAGAGCCATGATTTTGTAGACTGCTCTCAAAGCTCCCTACATGTAAAAGAAAACTCTAAGTCTTTTTGATAGTTTTTCATATTTAAACTGCTCTATACCCTTACCATGCTTGTTGTGCGTCTGAGTTTTTATCTACTTTGAAGAGGACCCACAGCCGCATGTGGTACTCGTGTGGACAAACCAGGAGGCAAAATTATGGGGGTTTTGTTTGCTTTTAGTTCCTTTCTTAAGATTTGAATTTTTCTCTGCTAAAGAGGACAGAGTTGATATAACTACATATCATTACTCACCATCTCTCTCCTGCCAAGTCAACTTACAGCCCATTGATCTAGATTCAAAGGATTGCTCTTTCTGTATTATAATATTTTTTCAGCCATTGAATTTATCTCCTATTTTATTGTTTGGGTTCTCAATCTCAGAAAGTTCTTGGGATGCTTCTCACAGTCTACATTCATTCTTAGTACTTGAAATAACCATTAAAAAATACAGACTTTGCTATAGTGGTAAAGACTTTATAAGTGCATACATTTATAAACTTTCGTAAGATAGAACCGTCTGTATTTTATTTAGTCATTTTATTTAATTCAGCTGATTTTTTTTTTTTTTTAAGAAATTTGAAAAGAAATGTGGTCATTTTAGGTCCTTACAAAACCAGAAGTTGAAAGCAGCTTCAGTAATAAAATAATTTGATGCTAAATTCACCAAAGCAAGAGGTCAACTGACATATTCTACTTCATCCTGATTTTTAAAACCTGAAGCATTTGTAATGTTTCTAGGTGTTTGAATAAAGAATACTGCATTCAATAGTCATAAGAGGAAATAGAAAGTGTAAGGCGTTTTCTTCACATTTGTCTTTCAGAGAAGCTTTTAAGTTCTTCTGTGACATGTTTCCTAGCATGACCTACGAAGCACTCTCCATTAAATCTCATTGACTAATATTAGAAATCAGTGCAGGACTGTGCTTTCCTTTATGGTTTCTGTTAATTTTCTTTATGGGATTGTTTTGTATAGGACTTCCTAAGAACCTTTTTTTTCCTATATTACAGTATTATAATTGTCAACAAAAATGATTTTCAAGTCTCTTGTCAGCAAAGATGAAAGATGAATAAATGTTAATTTTAATTGTAAGTCTGTTAAGAGCTTTTGGTTTTGAATGACAACCATGCTGCCATAAAATGAAAGTAGAATCTTCTGCTGTGCTGGTCATAAGGCTGGAAATAAGACCTGAATTTTAATCCAAGATCTGCAGCTAAAACCTCAAGGAGTCGTGAAAAAGTTTAGACTTTTTTTTTTTTTTCCTTCTGCATGCTGTTAAATGGATCATGAAAACAGAAAGACCCCTTTGCTGGTATAAGACCCTAGAGAACAGCTGCAGGCATAAGACCCTAAAGAAGAGCCACTCATGAAAAATGTTCTGTTACTTCTCATACTGATCAGTCAATGCCTGAAGAGGAAAAGGTACATTACCTAGCTGCATTTCAGCTATTTCAAGCCACCAACTACTGCTATCCATTAAGTACAGACCTTAGTCTGTCCATGGACAAAAGGCTTCTTTGCTTTGTTTTAAGAGGTGATTCATTTTAAATTAGGTTTGAAATAGGCAAACAAAATGAATACAGGTTTGATGTGGTCTTAACTTTAGATAGCGGGTACCAGTCTGCATAATGTTTGTTAGTTTAGATTCATAAGAGTGTTTTGTGGCTGCTGTGCATGCACACAACTTATGTGAGAAGGTTCAAATTGTACATTTATTGATGGAATTAAGTTAACTGAAGCAGTGATATACAAAGTCCCAGTATAATATTTTATCATACCTTTTAGCTTTCAAAAACTTTTATTTGGAGTGATATTGCGTCTTTACTGATTATAAGACATAGTAAGGAACCACTTAATCTCCAGAAATTTCATATGCTTCAGTGTTTCTCCTCCTAGTAGCCTGATTTGGTATTCTAAGATACAAAAGAGTTTTATGATTGCATGCAGTTCCCTACAGACTGTTTTGGGTCATCAAAGGAGTGGGCAATAAGATTTTTTTCATGTATAGGGAGAGAACTAAAATAGCCCAACTTTTACTACCCCTTCTTTAACTGCTTCAGAAAACTAAAATAAATCCAAATGTAACAGCTCTTTTTATAAAATGTGCTCAGTTTAAAGCATCAGAATTTTACATGTTATGCACATCAACTCACAGTATTTAGGATTAAGAAAACAGAAAGGTTGATCAAAGCACTGCACAGCTGTAACTGTCTTTTTTCCCTGGCACTACCCTACTCCTCCTGCTATGTTTTAAGAATACAGTGATATAAATTTATATGTTAGCTTACAAGAGTATCACCATAGCTTAACTTGTATGAAGAATGACGACCCAAGATATATGACTCTTCAAAAAATAACGTTAAAGTAAGGTTCCATTATTGATTTATCTCTATTGCTTTTTACGATGTTTTTGCAAAATGTCAGCTTTAAAAACTCCATTTCCATGCCTTTCACAGTTTAATTACTAAGTATTGGGCAAACTAAGAAAACAGAAACACACTCTTTTCTGATTTATTTAGGTAATAATAAAATAAAAGTTGTTTTTCAAGCCTTATGAAATAGCTTATCAACACTAGCAATTTATACTGTGTTGCACAGTAAATGCAAAAAATACTTGTCAAATATTTGTGGGTTAAGATAATTCACAATATTTCAAGTGATGCATGGCATTTACTTCAGGTTTGTATTTAACCCTTTTTTTTTTGTACTTAAGGATATTTATTTGAGTACACAATTTTATTTTTCTGGCTCTGAATTTCTGCAGTTGTAAAAGGAATCATGTTTGAAATGGAGTAGAAATTATTTTAATGCTGTTTTTGAAAATGACATTAATGTGTTTGTGCTATGATTAATGCATATTCTTTTGAGACTGAAATGGAAGACATTACTAATGTTGGTTTGACCTGGAAACTATGTTTTCGCTAATTCCAAGAAAAGACTCATAAAACCTGGTTTACTATAAGAGAAGTCTTATACCTTCATTTTATATTCTGAATGCAGCATTCACTTTGTTGTCCATTTTATTCTCAGTCCTGTATATTTTGTACTCTGAACTCAGTTTTTCTTTTTTGAGAATGAGCTCCTATGAATGTGTGATTTGGTAATAGAATCATAGAATAGTTAGGGTTGGAAAGGACCTTAAGATCATCTAGTTCCAACCCCCCTGCCATGAGCAGGGACACCACACACTAAACTGTGTCACCCAAGGCTCTGTCCAGCCTGGCCTTGAACACCTCCAGGGCTGGAGCATTCACAACTTCCTTGGGCATCCCATTCCAGTGCCTCACCATCCTCACTGTGAAGAACTTCTTCCTTATATCTAACCTAAGCTTCCACTGTTAAAATTTGAAGCCATTCCCCCTTGCCCTACCACTAGAGTCCCTAATGAAGAGTCCCTCCCCAGCATCCTTATAGGCCCCCTTCAGATACGGGAAGGCTGCTGTGCAGCCCTTTTAGTTCAGGTGAATGTGCTGACTGCTCTGCTGCATTGGCCTTAACTGTCAAATAACTTGTGGAGTCAGACTTTGGATAAACTGTCATGTATAACAGTCTTACCTCTGAAATTCATTTTCGTATTAAATGCTTCTTTTCATACAGGGTGATACTTGTCAGTCAATTTAATCGAAATGTCATGCTGACCTTTATTTGAAATACTCTGAACTTCCTGTGGTTCTTCGAAGTTCTTTATACTTTGATTCCAATTAAAATCCTTAAATTACCCGTGTACAAAACCTGCATGCTAATTAACCTTCTGAAACTGTCTGCTAATTAATCTTACAAACAATATCTCTTTTGCAGAAGTAGTTCAGCTGAGTCTGCCTGAAGATCAAAAACTAAGCACAACTGCAGCAACAGTGGGACAAAGTGTGGTCTTAAGCTGTGCCATCCAGGGAACTCTGAGACCTCCCATCCTCTGGAAGAGGAACAATTTTGTTCTGAATAGCTTAGATTTGGAAGATATCAATGTAAGTAAGAAAATGCTCTTTAACTGCTTAACAGTTTATTATCAAAACATTTCATAAAGAATAGAAAGATATGTAACAAGCTCCATGCTTCTGATGTTTCGAGGAAAAGAAATGGAAATTATATATTTGCCAGACTGTTTTTATTTTGCTGTGTATTCCAACCGTTATTGTTAAACATAGAGAAAACATTTCACAGATCACTTAAAAGAATAAATATAACAAAAGCACATGAGGATAAAATTGCAGCCCAAAATACAGTCAGCATTATACATTCAGGATTATATTGTCTTCAATCATGTGAAAGAAATCGGTGAAATGAACATTTTAAGAAATATATAGTGACTTACAACAATCAGATCATAGTAATAACCTTATTTTCTAATAATTTAATAAAAATTTACTTTTTCCAAAACACATAATTTACTACAAAATTGATTGTTTTGCTCATTCATCCAAATATTCATCAGTGTATATGGTACTTTCAAAGAATCATATCACCAGTGAATATAACTGTGAAATCTCATTTTTAGAACAGCTAATAATTTGCCACCTAACTTTGCTATGACCTCAAAATGTGGACCAAAATTGAGAAATGTAATTACATCTTCTGACAAAACTCTAAAAATAAGTTTTCAACTGTATTTTGTTTGCCTGTGGGTATGCTTACATTGCTTTAGCAATTTTGATCTAAATGAGGACAAAACATTACATCGGGAGTTGTGCTTGCTCGCTGACTCAGGTGAGTCTGAAATCACCGGAACTGTTATGGGTGTGGAATATCACTACAATCAGATATCTAGTTTGTTTATTCTTATTTCATTTCCTTATGAAAGGTTTTAATTCTAAGGTAGCAGTTGTACTCACATATCACCTTTGTTTTATTTGCTGTTTTGTTTCCTGTTCATAAATTAAGCTTCCTCACAGTGATGCTTTGTAAAATAAAGGGCAGTGGCAAAGCTCATCTTGCTTGAATGGTAGCTTTAAGTCACTTGAGAGGCTTAGACTAAAACCAGCACCCTTAGAAAAATCTCAGTTAAATAATTGTTGCTTTTGTTAGTTTGTTATTAATGATATGACTGACATTCAGAAGTGTCTTGCTCATGTTCACAAGCTCCTTTCTGCAGTGTTTGTTAGCTTTCTGTAAATATTCATGATGCTCATAAACAATGGAGTTCTTACTAATCACTTCTAAGTATAATAGATGGCATGAGCTGTGGATAGAAACAGGAACATGCATCTGGACACAGAAATAAAGGGAAATGATGAATGGAAATAATGAAGCTAACAGCTCAGTTGCAAAGCGAATGGTTCAGTTGACTGTATTTGCAGACGTGATAAGGGTGTTTTCAAAGCCCAGTACATACGTTTTGAGTATGAAAATGGACACAAAAACCCCACAGAAACACCAAAACCAACCAAACAACCGCCCCCCCCC
>NW_009918608.1:198618-202772 GCF_000696875.1 Nestor notabilis
GGCTGAGCCCCTCAGCCATGCTTGTGGCACCACTGAGAAAACAGTTGAAAAGGAATGTTTGGCATAGAAGACCAGAGAAGGAGAGGAGAGAACAAAGAGAGAAACAGCAGGGAAGTCCAAGGCTGGAGGAGCAGGAGGTGCTCCATGGTGGAGCAGATAGCCACACTGGAGCAGGTTTGTCTTGAAGGACTTCAGCCCATGGAAAGTCCTGTCTGAAGCAGGTGAAATGGGTGAGGAGAAAGGAGACGCAAAGAGAAATTGCTTCTCCACCACTTGAGTGGAGGGTAAGAGAGTTGGGAGGGAAGGAATAAAGTTGAGCCTGGGGAAGATGGGGAGGAAAGCTGTTGTTTTCATCATGTATGTCTTTTTGGTTCCCACCACCCAAATTAGTAATCACATGTTTATTTCAGTTGGCAATAAATTAAGCTAAATTTCCCAAGTTCAAGTCTGTTTGGTCCACCATAGTTATTAGGAAGCAATATCCCTGTCTTTATCTGAACCTGGGAGCTTTCTCAGTCATATTCTTATTTTCTTATCCCCCTGTTCTGCGGAGGGGGGTGGAAGTGGAGGGGGAATGAGTAAGTGAGCATCTGGGTGGGAGTGTGGCTATTGGCCAAGGCCAAGCCAGCATACTTCTGAAGTACTTAGTACAACTGGAAGAGAACCCAGTATGGAACTCATGGGGTACCCAATTTGAAGTCAGATTACTGTGGTGATCACACATTCAAAGCAAAGTTGAAATAGCTAGAATTGGCCAGATTTGTTTATATTTAATAGAAGAGGAGGAATGTGTGACAGTGATTGAGAACCCACAAACAAGAAAGGTCTGGAAAGTGTTACCTGAGTGCTGAGATGATGTCTGTGTCTGCATTTTGTGTACAGGTACAGTAAGAACTGTAAAGGGAGTAAAAGCCTCCAGGGACAGGAGCACATAATTCTGAAGATGAATATATTAATTTTTTGTTTGTTAGCTTAAGAAAAATATAAACAAACTGGAATCCTTGGAAGTCTTTTAAAGTAAAAATTATGTTATAGCCTTAGTTCTTTAGTATTAACAGTTTAGTTACGATTCAAATATAGAAAGAGAATGACAGATCCAATATCCATTGAGTGAGGCACTAAAATTAATAGCACTCAAATACATATAGGTGATAAACTAACAGGGTGGAGGAAAGAGTTAATGGAGTTTGCATATATATTTAAAAAAAACAAGAATGGGCATAAAGTCATTGAGTTAAATTGTTCCTCTGAGTCTCTTTTGTTCAAAACTTATTTTACGTGTTTCACTGCTGGCACTGATTTGATCCCATATATTTATATCTAGACCTTCTGTTGGCTTGCTTGTTTGGGTTTTTTTCCTTCCATATTTTTTTGGTCATTCCATACCTTTCTGAACCTTGTTCATCATACATTCCCTGTTTTGTTTTTCCAGTTTCACATTTGCTTAAAGGTTGTTGTGCAGCCATAATTTAGTATCCCTTCAGACAACATAATAAAAATAAAACCTTGGGGGAAAAAAATAATTGGACAAAAAATAGTGGTGTCTTATATTTCACTATGGAAAATGAATTTAGTACTTAAATATTAACATCAAAGGAAAAAAATGCAGAGGGAAACATAGTGTGCTCACAATTTAAAGACCAAAGAATGTGTTGTTATTCAGGCAATTTTAAACATTCAAAATCCCTAAGTCCTTGTATAATTTAAGATGTCCCCAGAGGCTATGTATTCTAGGCTTTACTATGGCTATATTATAAACTATAATCATGTTTGCCTTACTCTGGGAATTATTAATTTACTCAGTTATAAAGGAACCCCATCCATGCATCTCAAGACTAATAATGTTATGTAAATAGTAGTATGCTTTATAAAATAACGTGACAAGCTGGCCTGGGAAGATACATAAATATTTTTTTCAGCAAAATGCATCAGAGGTCATCATAACTGGAAGTCAGCACGTATGTAGGGAATCAATTAGACTAAGCAGTTGTGACAGTGTGATTTTGTAAATTATAGCAAGTGCTTCACAGTTAGAAATAAAGTTTTTACACTATGCAGTTCTCAATATGAGTTAAGCTATTCACTTCAGGAGGGACAAAATCACAACAATATAATATCTTAGTGTTTTTCTCCAAATGGAAGAACACAAGAAGCAGCAAAAGAGTCCAAGTCTAAACTCAAATTGTGACTGTTGAATTTCTGTTTTTCTTTTTAAATAGTCTACTCCTCTATTGAAATTATACAGGGTATATGTCTAAAGGTGGCTAAAAGCCAGTCTTAAATAATTAGCAGTGTTATCTACTCTAAGACATTTTAAAGAAATATTAAGAATATTGGATTTCAAAAATTGATAATGAAAATTGTATGTAAATAGTGCATTTAAAAAAACGATAAAATAACTTAGAGGATGCTGTCAAGCTTGCGGTCAGATTAATATTACTGATAATATTCATTTGGTAATTTTAGAAGTCCTTAGTATTCCTCAACTCTTCTTATGGTACTTATGATTATTATTAGTGTAAGTAGCATCTTGCTACTGATCTTTCTCTTATAGAAACTGACTGGAGTCAGGGCTAATCAACATCCATTTGAATGAAACTGAAAAATCGTATGCCTCTGCAAATTTTACTTAAATTGTAGTATAATTGTGCTCTGACTCACTATAGAATTGATATAATGGGACATTTTGCTGATATTTTAGTACTTTATTTTAGTAGGCTTTTATTTCATAGAATCATGAAATGGTTTAGGTTGGAAGGGACCTTAAAGATCACCTAGATCTAACACCCGTGCCACACAGGGACCTATCCAATCTGGCCTTGAACACTTCCAGGGATGGGGGCATCCGCAACTTCTCTGGACAAACTGTTCCACTGTCTCACCACCCTCATTTCTTGCTGTTATCCTGCATCTTAAATTTCTTGTCTGTCTTTCCACTTACTGCTTTGAAAATGTTTTATCTAACCTATTATTTATTACAGAAAATAATTCACACTTATGTAAAATTCTAAAATATCAGATTTTTTTCCCAAATGCAATACGTATTACTTTCTCATGTTAGTCAATTTGTTATTTAACAGGTTTTATATCTCATTTTACTCTGTTCTTTTTCGGGGAGAAGTGAGAGAGTGGCTGTGTGGTTCTGAATTACTGGCTGGGCTCAAACCACAACAATCTTGTTAAAACTAATTTATCAGATCAGATTTATCAGATTACAACTTTCACTTCTTTCGTATCGTTCAGCAGTCTATGCTCTCTTACTGATACACTTCTTCCCTCCCCCCCTCAAACCCAGCAACCCCATAACATCTTATTTGGAGGTGCCATTAAAAGCTAATGTCCTCTGAAGGAACATGCTCCCTTCCATCTTCCATTCTGGAGACTTCCGCTCAGCAATTGATGACAGAAATGTTTTCAGATTGTCCACAATGCCAAGCATATTTCCTAGAAAGGACTCTTGACATCTGCCCTCTTCTTTTCCTTCCAAGTTCTTATACTTTTTTCTCCCTTTTTTTATTCTTAAGAAAATACTCAGGAGAACCTTTCACATTGTCTTCTCCCTTGTGATAGTACAGACCTGCATACAAACTTATCTTTATGCATGGTTAAATTGTTCTTAGTACTACACAGTTATGACTTTAAGGCAATGGTCATAAATAGAAATGCCCTGTCTGTCAAGAATTTACTTTTTTGTGTTTGTATTTATGATGGAATCACAGGTGAGCCATAAATGTCAGAGAAATACGCCTCTTTTTTTTTTTTCTTTTCTCTGCTCCCCAAATACAACAACTCTTAAAAGTAAAAAAAAACAAAACAAAAAAAAAACCGAACAACAAAAACCCTTGCCATGAAGCAATCTTTGAAAATAATCCCAGGCAAGCCATGTTAAACTACCTGGAAGACAGCACTATACATTTTTGACATCTACAGACAGTAATCCTTAATGAAATAGAAGGGACAATGTGGGTCTCTGAATTGAGTGGTTCCTCCAAACCAATTTCTTAACAAAGAGTGTTGAACACATCTTCAGAAGAGTAGCTGAAATGATAGTTCTGTATTGCTACCTGTGTAAGAGGTCTCCTGTGTGAGCCGAAATACTTGAATACCAAAAGTGTTCAAGACATTGATATCCTTGTTCTCCATAAACTTAGCAT
>NW_009918608.1:202803-203718 GCF_000696875.1 Nestor notabilis
GCACATTGCAGATGATTGTCTAGTTTCATTGGTGATTCCAGAATACACCAGTGACACTTTTTAGGGGTTTTTTGTTTGTTTGTTTGTTTTAATTTTTTTTAGAAACAGAAATTTCTAAAACTAAACTTAGAATATAAAGACAATAAATAACAACTTATTTGGTTATTTTTTTTGTATATTACAGTATCCATCTCTGGCAGTGTTCAAGGCCAGGTTGGACAGAGCCTTGAACAACCTGGTCCAGTGTGAGGTGTCCCTGCCCATGACAGGGGGGTTGGAACAAGATGATCTTAAGGTCCTTTCCAACCCAAACCATTCTATGATTCTATGATAGTTATATCCACCCCTGCATGTTATATTTTTAAGTTTTCTGTAGAAAATACCAATTAGCAGATTCTGTAGAAAGATAGAAATATTTTAAGGAAGGTACACAGCTAGCGATTTCATTTATATTAGTGTTTTCCTTTGAGCAAGCTGTCTTTTAGGTACATTTTGATTTTTCTACCATATTATTCATGCAGACATTGTTTATTATTGGCCTACTGCTATAGTAGCCTATACTCCTTTTCTCAGAGACACCAGAACTTCTATCACACCTACTTTTGTTTTCACTCTCTTTATTCTAAAATTACTGAAAAGGTATTTGATCTATTGTATTACAAGTTGACTTCGGAATTTTTGTAGTCATCTTTTTTTCACTACCAATCTTACTTACTCAACTCTTTCTCTTCAGTTTCAGTGTTTTCTCTATCCTTTTCTATATATGTATATATAGTGATGCAGGTAATGTCTGCAGTCTATATTGCTGATACTAGAAAATTCAGCTTGTGCTATTAATTCCTGATTAATGCACGAAAAAATTGCAGTTTGATTTTCATGTGCATTTATAGACTTACTCTTCTGATGTTTTTTCCC
>NW_009918608.1:203749-218080 GCF_000696875.1 Nestor notabilis
TTCCCTCAGCTGAGTGAAAACCAGCATCATTTCTTTATGCTTTTATTACTAGCTATAAACTTATTTTTCCAAGTTGTCCAGGTCATTTTGCGGTACTTTTGCAATCCTACTAGACTTAATGCTTTCCATAGCTTTGATGAGAATCGTTTGAGAGAGTTTTATAGGATGCAAAAAGAATACTAAGCTTTCTGGGTTATTATTTTACAAAAGAATTCTCAAAAGAGCAACCTGGACTAGTCTACAGCTAGCAGGAAAGGTCAATCCTTCTTAAAAGCATGAGAAAGATGCTTTGTTAATAATGGCCTCCTGTGGCTCACAGCCCTGACTTTCAAATCATCACTACAGTACATTAAATAGGAGGGCTACATCATCAGTAACAAAAGTGCTTTGATAGCCAAGAGTCTGTCTTACTGGAGAGAGGCACAATTGCTTAAACACCAAGAAAAGAAACTATTTGTGCCGCTTCCAGGCATCCCAGGAGGAAGAATTGAGATAGGTAGGATGTATTGGGAGTTTGGCTCGCCTGGCATTTATAATATTTTAAAATTATATTATTTTAAAATTTGTAATATTTCAAAAATAATAGTAGTTTAAAAAAAAAATCCTCCAGAAGCATACCAAGGTTTTGATTCAGTACTGACTCAAAAAGAAAATTGCCACGAACCTGTAAAATCACCAGTACTGCTACCTGCAAAAGTGTCATGAAGCAAACTACTTGTTCAGATCAAGCTTGATTAAGTTTTGAGCTCTGGCAAGATTACAACAGAAGATGGTATGTCTGCCATGATTTTCAAATGATGACATTTAAGATCTCTCTGTGCGGAGTGATTTGTCTACCCATACTCCCAGTACCATGTATCCATTAATATCTAAATTTTCTTGATTGATTACAGACTGATTTCCATTTCATCATCTCATGTTCTTTGTCATATGTAAATGTTATCACCTTCCTGTGTATCCTTCCTTTCCCTGTCATCTTTATACCATTTTGATCTAGGTATCTTGATAATCTAGAGCTGCTTTTCAAAAGCTTGCATTCAGAACTATTTTATTTTGATATAAGTAACATTTGTATCCACAGCCCAAATTTTTTTCATTGTTCTGTTAAAGCAGAGAGGTAAAATAAACTAAAAGTTTCCCTAAATTTAGTATGAATTCTGGCAATGCCTTTACCTGTCAGTACTTTTAATAGTTCCTGTAGTTTTGCTTGATTTTCATACAGGTTTCTGTTTCTAGTTCACATCTATATAGCTAAAATACTGAAATTTAACTGTAGTACAGTTTACAGAGTTTAAATAATTTTTATTTTTTACATTTACCATGATTAATACTGTGATAAATTCACATGTCATGATCATGAGAACCTTGAAGCATTGAAAACATTGGGAACAATTGCTCAATAAAGCAGTGGTGCTCTTTCTCCATCCATCATCTGGTCACTTCAACTCAGAGCTGAAGAAAGTCTTGAGGATGGTCCTCTCTACTGTCTCCTTCTGGCTATTCTCAGCTGTGCTTCTTTTGTCTTTTGTTATGCTTGCTCCTCTGTCTTCTACTGACTCTCGTTTTGGCAATGCTTTGCAGGTAATACCGTTGGTACAACCACACGTTTTTACAGGTTTTGGAGCATCTGTACAGCAATGACATAGTGCTTGCTTGATGGTTACTTATTCACAATCACTTTAGGAAATCGGGAATGTCCATCTTCATTTCTGTGACTCGAAGACAGACTAGATCTGACAGAGAGATGTATACCAGAAAGAAAAAGCACAATATCTTACTGGCCATAATGTGTAGAAAATACGAAATTTTATTAGTTCCACATTCAGCTATTGTAGTTGTGTATGAACAACCATGAAATTACTAGATACCTGTAGGCTTATTAACTTTCTTCATAATATCTTGGCTTCATATTAGTAAAATAATGACATCATACTTGGTACAGCTCTGGAAAATATGTTTGTAAGTACCACCACATGCTGAAACTTTTTTTTTATGGACAGTTTTCTGAACACTGTAATTTGTCTTGTTGTGCGCTAGCATCTTCTTGCAACAGCTTGCAGTTTACCTGATCAGGAACCATGACCAAAACATACAAAGGCTATCACTAAAAATTGTTATAAAAATTCATGTACATAGAAAAGGGAAAAGGGAAAGGAAAAAATGTCCCTATGTAATTAGTTTTAGTGGTTTCAGTAGTCCTCGAGCTGCCAGTGAACTGTCTTGTCCTTCTTTGACATCAAGGAATTGATCTGGCCTAGTAAAGTTTTCTTGTGATAAAAGATTAGACTGACGAACATGTAAGGTTGCATTAGCAGTTTGAGCAAAGGCAATATTTGTGTGATGCTTGCAGATAACTAAGATTGGTATTCAATGTAAATTGTCTCAGTTTTCAAGTTTTTTATTAATGTAATTCATACTAAATGCTTCATTTGCTTAGTTCAGATTGACTGGGATTTGCTGTTTCCCTAAAATGCTCTAAGAAAAATATTCTTATGAGTATTGAGTGTGTCAGCCTGGGCTAGACCCTTGTTAAGTGAAGCTTCTGTGCTACCATTCAGGCTGTCAATGCTTTGATTTTATAAGCCAAGAGCAAAAGATGGCAGTGGACAGGGATCATTGACTTTGTTGTATATACTCAGGTGTGTGCCTTAAAAAAACCTTTTGTATAGGAATTCCACTCAAAGTCTTTCTAAGCATGTATATTTCCTTTTATTGTACTATATACTTGATAACTAACTGACACAATGACACCATACTAATAATCCAAGTCATGTGTTTTACTAGCCCTGTTTTCCCTCTACTGTTGTCTGGAGATCAGGCATTGATGCTGCATATAAAACGAGAGATCATCTTGAGGAAAACTATCCAAGTTATGATTTGCTTTTTTGGTTTTGTTCTTTCTTGCTTTGTAGCCTGAGAATAACAGAAAGTGGATCATTCTGATTTTCAAAATCAGGTTTGAAGTTACTAGGTTTATTTTTTCTTTTTTTTTTTTTTTTTCCTTTCCCTGTATCTCCTCTTTAGCTACCACATACTAGGAGATTCCCTACTGATCTCTGTATTTTTTGTTTTAGATAGTTTTATCTGCAAAATATTTGAAAGCTGTATATGTTTGACAAGGTATTTTGTTGCCCAGTGGTTGGTTTATCACATGTACAAAGAGTAGTTTGTAATAAAACTAGATTTATCCCGCAGAGCTTTTGCAGACTGCATAAAGCTTGAAGACACTCTTCCTGCCTGTCTGTCTCACTCCTGAAGAGTTCAGAAATATATGGGATGGACTGGATGAAAATTGGATGGATATTTTAGTAATAAAAAAGTTTGAAGGGTTATTTTTTAATTGTTTGTAGATTCTCTTAAGTTTGTAAAGAAACATCTGCAGAAATTTGTTTCTGTGAAATAAGATTTCTGTCACATTAAGATGAGAGCAGTTCAAGAACCAAAGGTATGGATTATTGTCAACATAAGAGATGGGGGTTGTACTCATGAAACCAAACCTAAAACCCAGTATTTTATGCAATATGAAGATGAAAAACTTAAATAAACTTTATAAATATAAAACAAAAGTGCTTGTAAGGTGGGTGACTAAAAAGAAAGTCAATCTTATCCCAGTGTAAATATGAAGAGTTGATGGGTTTAGAATCAGGAAAATTTAGGAAGCATTCAGTGATTTCTTTTTACTTTCCTGCAAGTAAAAAATGTTTAAAGAAAGTAGAAATGGGAAATGCTCTTGCCAAGCTTATTCCACAAATACGACCCTAACTCAAGTCACCTTGAAGAGTAAACTGTGGCTGCTTCTTTGGATATCCTAGCATTTAGATAGCACCTTGGAATGTGATCTGGTACAACTAAAATGCACAGGGCAAAGCTAGTTTCTTTTTGCTGATCTAGCTTGGAGTGTAATAATAAATCCATCTACACTTGTCCTGGGTTCAGCTGTAACAAACACAAGCTGGTGGACTTTGTCTTCCACTTCATGGAGGAGATCGACAAGGAGATCAGCGAGATGAAGCTGTCTGTCAACGCCAGGACCAGCATCGTGGCAGAGGAATTCCTCAAGAATTTCCCCGGGGCCCATGGACCCCCTGGGGGGGCCATGGAATGCCTGGTGAGGCCATGGAGCAGCTCAGGGGGGCCACGGAATGCCCGGGAGCCCATGGAACACCAGAGCTCCTTGTGGAGAGCCATAGCAACCGCAAACAGACAGGGTGGACCCGATGGCCATTGCTGGAAGGAGTCACTCTCTTGTTGCCACACGGACCCCCCCAGCCTGGCTGGGGGGTGGGGCGACTGCCGTAATAGGAGCTGTTCCTACTTTTGTTGGGGAACTTCAAAAACAGTTGAAGTGGGGCCTTCGGACCCCGTGAGGCACCCCTCAGGGGTATAGAGCAGCCGGGACTCCGTCATGAAGCTCTCTGACCTGGTGCATGCTGTGCTGGGCAGACCTGGCTCAGGCAGCCAGGACCAGAAGGCTTCTGCCAGCACCAAGCAGCAGTGCTTGGTCAGCATGGAGCTGCTGAGGAGGGCCAGGCAGCACGTGGAGGCAGCTGTCAAGAAGATGATCTTCTCAGTGCAGGGCCCCTACCACCTCATCTGCAAGCTGCTGTGGGCACGGGGCTGGGTGGAGAAGAAGTTTTCCAACATCGTCAGGGTGGGCACCCACTCAGGGCAGCAGCAGGACACCCAGAAACTGCTGGAGGAGGATCAGGAGGAGGATCTTGGTGGTGATGAGCAGTGGGAGGTAGCAGTGCATCCAGAGCCAGGGTCAGCATTGGGTTGGGCTCAGCCCTCACTGGAGATCCCAGAGCCTCCTGAGGAGCAGGAGGAAAAGGAGGAGGAGGCCCAGTGTTATGATGAGGACCCTGATGGCATCCATGACATGATGTTCTACATGGTGCAGGACCAGACACCAACCTTCATCTGGACCAGCCAATACAATGCTGTGAACTATTGGCAGCTGCAGCAGGACAAGGTGGTAAACCATTTTGCTGGCGTTGGAGCCTTCACCACCAAGGAGGGGCTGTGCCTCAACCTCCAAAATCTGCCCTGATTCCACCAAGCCGATCCCACCACCTTCTTCCCACGGTGCTACTGGCTGGGGGCTAAGGATGAGTGCCATGCCTTCATGGAGGATTTCTGCCTAAACCACGACAACACTTAAAGCTGATTTTTAAAAAAAAGGATAGTTTGGAGGAATTGTAATAAACTGTGGTGAGTAATTATAAATTCATGTCACTGGTTCTGATGTTAAATTGAAAAATATCAGAAATTCATGTCAAATAGCTTTATCTGATTAAATCTGATTATATAACAATTTGTTTTGTTAAAAAGGAGTAGAAATTAAATGGTATATGAGTCATTCTGAAGATCTCAGTGTGTAACATGAGCCAATAAAAAAGACAGCTGTATTAGAGCATGCAGAAATATCCATTTAAAATAAGCTGTATCTACTCAGTTGGAGTTTTTGAATGTCTAAATAAATTAGCAGTCATTATTGCAGGTTCATAGCAAGATAGCATAAAGTTACAGAGGTTTTTTGGAAGTAAAAGATTAGTGATGTTTTACGGCTATCCTCAAGAGCTCTAATCCTTTTGCAAAGCTGTCACTTATGACTAGTTCATATCTCCCGTATACAAGATCCGAATTCTCTTTACACCACTACGTGTAAAATGAAGTTGTTATTCTCACTGGTGATCTAGCAGTGAGGGTGTTTATGGCTCTTTTCTGTGTCGTTCCTCTTCAGGTTCTTAGGAAGCTTGTGACGTTATTAGGTTTTGAAATGGCAAAACCAATTTTTAATCAACTGACCGAATTTGAAAACCACAAGACTACTGCATGTTTTCCATAGAATAATGATGTTACCATTTATTAGATATTACTATTTCCTCATGAAGTGAAACTGCAGTACTTACAGTGTCAAAGAGAATAAAGGAAAAATCATACATGTCTACTTATTTAGGTAGATATGGTGCTATTGTATTCATTTATAGTCAGAGGATCTTTTTCTCAGATTTGCTGAGTACAGACAAATCCTCTTCAAGTCAACTAATGATCTGGGCTCATGCATTACAAAGTCTTCTTTTAAAAAGAGATAATAGAGAGTGAGCTCTGCATTGACCATTTGTAAGACAAGCTTAGGAAGATGTGCGTAGACCCTCAAAATCTGAGATTTAATTGAATGTTCTGAATTACTTGCTGAATGATCACCATTTTCTCCACTGGCAGCAGAGTGATACTAGTGAGGCTACCTTTCTTCTCTCCAGTCTCTTCAGTGTCAAGAAACAGAGGCATCAGTGAAATACTGTGTCTAATTATAACTAGGAAATTTGTTTCATGGTCAGCAGGGAGAGGTAGGCAGTAGCTCAAAGCAATGAGCAAAGACAGATCTACTGGATTTTGCCACCTTTAGCTTTCTCAGCTGACTGTGAAAGAAACTTTCTAAGATTAATTTCCTTTGACTAAAGTTAGCCTGCATTAATAATGACGAACTGTTGTCTGGTGTTACATTCTTCAGAATAGCATTTCTTTTAAGATCCTGTCACTTCCTACTGTATATACTATACTACTACTTACTACATTACACTATGTTCTTTCTTTCTTGAAGCTTTGTCTTGATTTACGATTTTCTGTCAGGCTGGTTATTCAAGCAGTGGATTTACACTACATTCATGATTTGTTCTTATTGCAGCTGTAAAATACGAGATTGAGAGAAGGCATGCAAAAATTGTGCTTAGGAAGTTTAGGTTTTGTTTTCCCTCTTGTATTAGATAGAAAACCTAAAAAATCTTGGATTTGTGCCAAGTGCAGTCATTCTCAGATTTCTTCATGGAATTTCATTTCTTTCTGACATGCAGTAGCAAACTGCAGAGTTGCACTACTCTGCCAGCATGAAGAGAAAAACTGATTACTTCAAAAGTAGTTATTGTAACGTGGACATTAGCATGAAAAGCCTAAGATGAATTTAGCTAGCAAACCAAGCATACATCAATAATTATTTTTAAAAACGTTTCCAGTTAACCCGTAAAAGGTTATTTATTCTGTGTCCTTGTAATAAATCAAGTTACAGATACGGAAAAATAAATACCTAAAATATAAACAAAATATGACATTAGTGTTACTGGTACTTCCATGAGTCGACTGAAATAAATGCAGAAAGGGTGGAGGGATATATAGGGAAAAAAATGGGATTGTGTATACTGGCTGTGTTTTACAAGCAAACAACCACTGTTTTGAAAATATCTAGATGGCTGCAATTATTGATGCAGCTTTCCCCTAGCAGACCAATGCAAAATTTTAATTCTTGGGTGCAAATTATTTTCCTGATCAGTTCAAAGGCTAGGGTTTTTTTTCCCTTTTTCAGTAAGAAAATCAAGGTTTATTTTTAAAAACAAGGAGGGAAAAGCCCCACACCCAAATTGTGTTGTAATTATAACTGAGCTAGTATAACAGTGTTACAGTGTTTACATTATTAACCATCAGCAAAAAAGATACCAACCAGTATAATTTTCTTCTTTGTTGTAGGTCTGTCAAAGACTGCAAATATAAATACAGGTTTCATATGTAAGCTAAAAGCTATTAATTCAAAATATTTGGTGCTTGCTAATTCCATTTATTAAGGACCCAATAAGATAATTTTTTTCTGTCTTAGGATAACGTAACTAAGATTTCACATCTTCAATTCTCATGTTCTCATTCCTGTGTTTTCTTCTTTATTGCCCTTGATATCTTTTCTTTTTTTTCTGGGTTGTTTTTTTTTTTTCCTTCCCCAAAGTGTGGAGTTTTGAAGATAAGATTAATATTTTTAATTTTTTAGAAGTTAAAAATGTTAAAGCTGTAAGATTATATCAATTGTTTCTTCTGACCTATATGAAACAGGGCCCATAAAATCAGTACTTTTGAAAGTGTGTAAGTGTAAACTTTGGTGTATAAAAATCACCTTTTTACTATGTACAAAGCAATGGTGCTTTCTAGTGTTCCAGGAAACAGAGAGAATTCATCAGCTGCCAGGAACTGAGTTTACAGAGGGGAAATTTCAAAACCAAGATTCTTAACCAGTTCATAGATCTCTTTTTATTTGGGTCTGTGTAAAAAGCTGAGGATGAAATGCTGATCAGAAAATTATCATGAGAAAACAAACAAACACACACACACACCCCCCCAAACCTAGTAAACACTCTCCCAAAGAGAAAAAAACACTCAGAATGTGGAAAACCCAGATAGCAAGCCCCAGTCTGAATTATGTGCATTAATGACTCAACTATGGTATACCTATGTGTTATTTGGGACTCTAAGAATTAGATCAGAAATTATTTTGTGAGGGAGTTAGACTTCCTTTTCTAGACTAATCATGTTTTGTGATTTTAAAAAGTCTCTTTCAGTTTTGGGTATAATAGCTTTGGACCACCTAAATCTAGACTTCATTCCCAATTCAATTTTCTGAACTTCATAAATTCTCTGATCTGATTTCTTGGTTATATGTTAGAAATGAGATTTGGGCAGGGGGAACAGTGTAGATGCGCTGAATGAAAAGGAAAATGAAGACATGATACTTTTAATTTTCATTCTGAGGGAGATGTTTTTTAGGGTGAATGTGAACACTGTGATCTCTAGATGAAAGAATAGTCAAGATTTGGAGTACACAAGGTTTTCTAGTCAAAGCAAAAAAAAAAGTTACTTAAGAGAGCAATATATTGATAATAAATTAACTAAGATGTGAAAAAAAACCACAAACCAAATAAATCCTAGTCTATATGATGATGAACAAATTCAAGCAGTATGTTTCATTATACATTCTCCAGTGGGGAGAATGCTGGCAACAGTCTTTCTAGAGCTGTTAATGAAGAAGTGCAGGCAAATGATCATAGACTCTCTCATATGAAAAGCATTAGCATATGAAAGCAAGTTATAAAAGTGAAGGAAGTAATTACTGGTTTAAAAACAAAAATCACCTTTAAGTTCTGTTGTATTAACACTAAGACAACTAAGGAAAGATTCACTGACGAATGTTTTTTTTCCATATTTCTTTACTTATTATTCGTGACTCGTATCATGATTCTTAAATGTCAAGTCCTTGAACAGAATAGAGTTGCAGTGGAATAATTGTTAAAATAATTGTTCAATTCTGTCTTTTTTTATGTATGACAAAAATAATTTCTCAATTTAATTGTAGAAGTATCACACCATTTGAACAGTAGGCTATTTAGCAAAAATTGAGCTTGTAGCAATTTTTTTAGGATAACCGAGTATTTTTTCAAAAGGTAAAACCCCCCTTTTCTATATGCAGTGCTGTTGATGTTTGAAGGTTCTGGTTCAGTTATGCTTGTGTGTCTACAGGTGCAGGCTTTTTCAATGACTTAGCTTATGAGTTATTCTATAAACCACTAAATATATGTCAACATTCAGTGCTGAAGAACTCCGTTTATACTTCATCATCCCTTTCCAAAGCTGCTTAACATTAAGTTTTCTTTGTATGGAACTGTTTGCTTTAATTAAAAAACCAAACACTGAACTCACCTAGCGACATTTGTAGTTGTAAAAAAAAAACAAACCAAACCAAACAAGAAAACAAAGCACAACAGCAAGAAAAACAAAAAAGCCATCCATAAAATTCAAACTCTCTGAGCAATGAAATGATGTCATGTGGGAATCCCGTTGAAATACAGCTATCTCAGTAAAATAGTTGCAGGGATGTTTTATCCATGATTTCTATGAAAATGAAGGAAGAAGTGGTAACACAGGTATCCTTTTACTTGGAAAGTAGCTAGGGTACCTAAAGATATCATCATACTATAATGAATTAGACAAAGGCCTGGAATGGGTAAGTGTGCTTCAAAGCAATATCTAATAACTTAGCATAAGGAATGTTAAATTAAACAAGTCCCCAGACTGCATTGCAACAGCTAAATGTTAATACACTCCATTCTATGTCGTATTTTGTTCACAAATACCTTTGACAGATACTTAGGCAAAAAATTGTAGGCAGCAATATTAGGCATTTGCTGAATAAAAGTACCTCTAGTGTGGTTCTTTTAAATGTTCTTCATTCTTCGACTAATAACTTGAACAACACCACTTTGAAAGAGTATTTAGCTAGTAAGGGGATGAAAGATGATTGCACCTCAAGTACATTGGAAAGAAGTAAAAATAAAAAATATCAAATAAGAAAGATTGTTGGAGCTCTTCAGGTGTGTTTTTTGACAGGAAATCCAGTTGTATTCATTCATATAATCAAGGTTAAAAAGTAAGCATTAAAGGTTTTTTTATTATTTATTTCTTTTTATTTTTATTATTTTTTGTAATGGTAACATATAATGGCATATTGAAGACTTGGTAGGAATATTGTCTGTGTAACTGAAGTGCTAATACAGAAAGCAACAGTTATCTTAAGGCAGGTTGTTGGCAGTCTTACCGAATGGGTTAACTTTTAGGTGGGTTGTTTTCTTCTCTTAATAAGCAACTATAAGAATCATCTGAAGCACAGTTGTGCTGTGTGAAATTTAGTTGCCCAAACATATTTGGGAGAAGGAATACAGTGAGACCTATGTTTAGGGTTTTTTTAACAATCATAGAATCATAGAATAGTTAGGGTTGGAAAGGACCTTAAGATCATCTAGTTCCAACCCCCCTGCCATGAGCAGGGACACCACACACTAAACTGTGTCACCCAAGGCTCTGTCCAGCCTGGCCTTGAACACCTCCAGGGTTGGAGCATTCACAGCTTCCTTGGGCAACCTATTCCAGTGCCTCACCACCCTCACTGTGAAGAACTTCTTCCTTATATCTAACCTAAAGTTCCCCTGAATATTTCAAGTATATTTAAAGAAAAAAAGTGAGAAATTAAGGCAAGTTCATCAAGGTTCATATTTACGTTTCAATTTACAAGAAGACTAAAGATGTTATAGTGAAAGGCAGCTTGAGTGAAATATGAACATAAAATCACCGAGATTATGTTCTCTGGGAAAGAATTAAAACTAGGAAGTGGGGACTGAAAAAAATAAATCCAAATAACTTATGAAAGTGGTAGATGGGATCATGGAAGAATATAAGAGTTGTCATCATGGTCCAGAGGTTAATCTAGTTCAGTATTTTGTCATTGATAATGTTCAAAGGATAGAATGCAGGAACAAGGCAGCACATAGTAATATTTTTTTATCTAAGTTCATTTACTCTGCAGCTTACAGGCTCCCTGAGTGAGATATTACAGCTGAGTTTTCTGTTTTTAAAAGCTGTAATACTGTTCTGTGAATTTGGGGAATTTGAGTTGGTTGTGGATATAAGGTCAGGATGGTAGAGTGAAGGAGCCTAGGAAGAGGCATCAAGGCAAAAAGCAGGAGCATAAACCTAGATTTCTGGAGAGCTGACTTCAGACTGAGAGAGACTTCAGTCTCTTCAGGGACGTACTTGGAAGAATCCCATAGGAGACCATGCTGAAAAGAAGAGGGGTCTAAGACAGCTGGTTTGTTTTTAAGGATCACCTACCTCCTGTATGCTTAAGAACAGTTTGTCGCAATGAACAGGAAATAGAAGACAGCCAGAGGCCTTGAATAAAAAGGAAAAATGACAGAAGCAAGGACAGGTGACCCAGGAAGAACATTGCAACACCATTTGAATGTGCAGGATTAGGAAAGATAAAGCCCCCCTGAAACTGAATCTGGTGAGGGATATGAAGAGCTCCTACAGGGCTTCAGGGCTGTATCAGTAACAAAAGGAAGAGTAGGGAAAATACGAGCCTGCTGCTGAGTAGGGCACAGGACCTGGTGACAAAATAAGTAGAAGAGGCTGATGTACCGAAAGCTTCCTTTGCCGTGGTCTTTACCGGTAACACTTGCCTTCAGGAACCCCAGATCCCTGAAATCAGTTTACAACACTGCTTCTGTAATGAATCACTGAATCTAATGAGGCACGTAGCTATTGTAGCTTGGTGATTATTCCTATTCTAGTGAATCAGACACCTGTTGGATACTTTGGGCTCTATGTGTGAGCATGTGTGTGTGAATATTTGTGTTGCATATAATTGTAATGTGTATATGTGTATATTTTATAGTGCCGTATCCTGTGGTTAATTGCAAGGAAAGGATATTGTAAGTTACTTAAAAATTTTAAAGGCTATTTCAGAGGCTATTTATGTTAAGGAGTATAAAATGGCTACAAGCTGGTCATGAATAATTTTAGGATAAAAATAAAAATTGTATTGTAAACATAGGAATATTGAGAAGCTTTGAAACAGCTTTTTAATACACAAGAAAGGTAGCTGAGTTTATGATAGAATCTATTAACATTAGGCATATGATTACAGAGTACAGGTTTCCTTCAGGAACAGGGGCTGACCTACATGCCATACAAGATCCTGCATTCTTTTTCCTAGTTTGAAACAGACTGTGTTTTGCATGTTTTTTGTCATAGGTTACGCACTTTAATTTCAGAATTAAATATTTTACAGCAGAAACTGTCTACTAGGCTAAAACACATTTATCATCATTTTACATTTCTATTTTATGTTCTTTGCTCAAATAATTGTTATGTAAATACAATGCATATATAACAGTAAAAAGATAGTTATATGAGACTGAAAACAAACTAACTGTCAAGAAATGTCCTTGAAAAAGTAAATCATGAAATATAATGTAGAAAAAGCTACTTTGGACTTGTACAAGCACTATAAAATCTGAGACATGTACTGGAAGAAACTAGACTAGGACTATTATTTTAGCATGGTCCTTGCAGACGTGAAAAATAACAAGGAAAAATAAGACTGACTATTAAATGTTCCATATATTTTTGCAATAATTGCTATAGTTTACAACTGGTCGTAAATTATAAATTCTATTTTATTAATTGAGAATTGAATGGGGAGTCCAAATGAGGGTCAGATTTTCTACTCTAACTTCTGTGCCAGTTAAATATATATAAAAGGATGGAGTTAAAAATTGTGACTTCAGTTGAAGAAAAAAGATATATTTTTTTTATGCATCTGCTCATTTCAAACGATGACAGACTTCCACAGGATGTCACTTGCCTTGGTAAATTTTGCAGAGATTTAGTTTTTCTATCTGATCATATCCAATCCTGAACAGCTTTTCCTCTGCAAATAACTATCAGAGCTAAATAAACAAACATATTACTTCTGCAGTGTTTAACTAGTTGTTAAAATAATAGTTTTATTTTCTTTTGCAGACACAATGTGTGTGGCAAGATCAAACAACTCTACCATTCACAAATATAATATTTGGGTTTCAGACTACTGTCAGCTATTTTGATTTCATATTTATGATGTTTGGTATTTGCATCACAGCTTTGTTGCCAAGATGATGAACATAAGTACTATAGAGATGCAGGCATAATTATGATAACCTTGGTTTTAATCTTTCTTGGTAGGATTTTGGAGATGATGGGTCCTTGTACATTACTAAGGTTACCACAACTCATATGGGAAATTACACCTGCTATGCTGATGGCTATGATAAGCTCTATCAAACTCATATTCTCCAAGTGAATGGTAAGGAAAAATGTTCTAATTACCAAACTCATAGAAGACTTGGATTTGGGTTTTGTTAAGCAGACCTCTTGTTGCTGGTTTGCTTTTTTTACAGTGTGTTACAGCTTAACAGGAAAAGAGGGTGTTTTTTTTTTTTCTTATTGCTCTCATATAAATAATGAAAAACAATGTAGTACAGTAATTTTCACTTTATTACTTCCAAATGAATAATAATTGTTAAAAGGAGTAAAAATAATCCAGAGGATTTGGTATGCACTGTGAACTGTTGACTTGTAAAGATTTTTAGCGTGTTATCTGCAGAATAAGTGTTCTGCATTTAACCTAAGTTTTAAAAAGGTACTACCTTACACATTTATTATTTTGAAATCTAACCATGATTTTAGTACATTAACTGAAGACATCTGGATTTGAAATCTTGGTCTTTACATTTTCCTACATCTGTTCAAGTTCTAAGGACCACGTTCCTGAACTCTGTACTTGGACGAAACTTCACTGCAGTTGTTACTGGTGCCCTGAAGATAGGTCTTTCCCTTCTCTTGAACAGTAATACTCTCTCGTTCTAGCAGTTTTTCCTATATATGATTTTTTTTTTCTGATTGTTTTAAACAGTTGTTCCACTCCTCTGTATCATTCATATGAATTTAAAGTTGTCCAAACAAATTGACTAGGCCATGTTTGCTCTGTTCAGATAGTTACTCAAGTTGACACTGGAGAGGTATCTTCCAATACAATTTTGGATGTTGTTTCCTTGGGGAGCAAGGAAAAGAAGGAAGTCTGTCAGAGCAATAGGATCATTTGCTGTATGTATTTCATAGAATCATAGAATAGTTAGAGTT
>NW_009918609.1:0-18535 GCF_000696875.1 Nestor notabilis
CCGCCCGTCCTTGTGTTGCAGATGAGTCGCTACGGTCTAAGAGCACGATATCGCACTGAGAGGCGGTGAGCCATGGGGGAGAACAGTCCCGAAGGCAACGTTATCTACTACGAAGTGGAGGAAGACGATTTAACCCAAGATGACAATATGATGAGGTTTGCTGATAAAAACGGGCTGGTTTCTTCATCGTCCGGGACGGTCTATGACAGGACAACTGTGCTGATAGAGCAGGACCACAGCGTGCTGGAAGACGATGAGGATGAAGGACAGTGTGGTGATCACTTGCCTTTTTTACCAGAGGGTCATGAAGAAGGATTTCATTTAATAGCAGATCATGAAGGAATGTCCCAGGGTTATGTGCAACACATTATTTCTCCAGATCAGATTCATCTGACGATAAATCCTGGTTCAACTCCTATGCCAAGAAATATCGAAGGAGCAACGCTCACTTTGCAGTCTGAATGCCCTGAAACCAAGCTTAAAGAAGTAAGTAGCTAAATATGACTCTGAATGTGATTCTTATTGCGAGTGCTTTTCAGCTGGGGGCCTTAAGTGCTTTGAAAATGTGGGCTTTTTCTAAAGCTGTTTGCTGGGAGGTAGTCAGAAGGTTCCCTTGTTCTAAAAAGTTACTGTGGAGTGGAATGGATTACACTCCATTAGATCTACTGGGACCCTCAGTGATAGTAATGCTTTGTGGTGGTAGGCAGAGCTGCTTCCCACAGTGAGAAAAAGCTGTGAGTGTCATCAGCTTTTGCTCAGATATCCTGCTGCTTGCTTGTGGAGCAGTCAGGAAGCACTTTCTGACGTGTGGTAACATGATAGACTGGAGAAGAACATGGCACTGAAACCACGTTTGTCTTAGTAGTGTGTGCGACGTCAGTGGTCGTTTGTTTTTCTTTTGGTTGGCTGATTGTTTGCTGCCTTCACAGATAACCAAAGCTCTGTTTTTCCTTGGTTAACCATGTTCTTGAGGACCTGTAACTTGGCTGCACTTCCAGACTATTGGTGGTAATTGAAGCGTGAAACTCAAGATGCCAAAGTTGAAATTATTTGTAGTTTTATTGTCACAGGGAAACTGTGAGAGGAAAAGCAGCGAAGCTTTAAACCAGCATCTGCTCTTGTTTGAACTCTTAAGTCAGCTTGTATGTTTAAAATGGCAGTTACTTTCAGTCCTGTTTCCCTAAGGAATTCTACCTCCTTGCAAAGTGCTGAGGGCCCGTACTTGGGGTTTTGCACTTTCTAGGTGCAAAAGCAATGTCAAGTTAACTGAAATATTAACACAGCACAACTTTGTGCTCCTTTTTTGGCCCTTCCTAGTTAAATAAGGGATGATCTGTACAAGTGTCTCTGCTGGTAGCAGTGGTGGTAACATCAACTACTTGTGTAACTGATACTGAGTCAAGAGAGGAGGGCAGAAATGAGCCCTTGCTGAGAAAGGAAGCTGGGTTTGAACACTGAATAATTCAGATTAGCAGGGAACCTTCATTATCACTTGCTTGGCAATGAGGAAATGGGGCTCGAGGAGGTTGCTTCTGCAATTATGGAACTTCTGGACTGAGGGTTGTCCAATGTCAGTGTAAGGAACTCTGCTCAGCTGTTATTCATATCAGCAGCTGCTGTGTCCTATGTTCTGAGCTGCTGAAATACTTAATTTGTGTATGTTAGTCACGTCAGGACTTTTCTTTTTGTAGGATAATAAGCTTGTAATCAGTAGTGTCTGAGAACAGCGTGTACTGGCTAAACAGGCCTTGATGACTGCACATGTAATTAAACTGATTTTATTCCTTCACCTCCCCTTTTGAGAGGAGCTTGTAAGACCTGGAATTTCCCAATAAAATGCTTGATCTGAATTTATTTTCCATGTCCTGAATTAATTGTCTGGAGTGGAGGGGCTGTTATTTGAGTGCAGTGGAAATAAGCCCTAAGCATAGGTGACACTCCTCCATCTTGTAAAACCCTCTTTGGTCCTGCTGTTCCAGATGCTTGGTGAATTGCTTGGAGAAGGGGAAGGAAACATTCCAAAGCCCCCAGATGTTTGGCTCATCTCTAGATGTCCAATTCCTTGGTACTTCCCATCTATCACAGTTATAACACTTGAAAGAGCTCTTTTAAAGTCTTAAATTTTCAGGCCAGTCTTAGACATTTATGAAACGAAAGAAGGTTTTACACTTCATTAATTACCTGTAACTTCCTCTTGTTTTATTATACTTCCCTCACTATAATTATGTTGGTGAGAATGAACATGAGCAGAGTTTTGTCTTTCAAATTCATTATTTTGTTCGGTGATAACATAGAAAAAAGGAGCACTCGAAGGGGAATCTCGTCAACTCAGGATGAGTTAAGGGCAAACTGAGCAATCAAGGTAGACTTTGGCACAGGGTGATAGGTTCTGCTTTTGCCACTCTTTTGATTACTGGACATTTAGTTCCTACTTCTAAGTTAATGCTTAATCACAACTTTCCTAGCTTCCCTCTAGTGCATCTCCCTGGGAGAGACAGCACACTGTCCTTTGTCTTCAAAGCAGCTTCCTTCTGTACTCTTCATACCCATCTGTGGCTTTTCCTGTGCTGCCGTGTTCCTTTTTTGTTGCTGCAAGTGTACAGGGATACCCTGGACTATTTGCTGCTGTAACTGTGAGGCTTTCAGGGTCAATAGCTACATAATTTATGTGTATAATCAGTGCTTGTCTGCTGTGACAATGTCCCTGATGGGAAAAGAGAATTAAATGCTTTACTGCTTTAATTTTGCCTAAAACGTGGTGGTAGCACTGCTTCTGTTGGCAGTATCCTTTTCAAAATGACTTGGGAAATAGCAGATTTGGCCTTTGAGCAGAGGGGAAGGGCTGCAAGGCCTCTGGCCTACTTCAGGCCCTTAAACTGAAAGTGGTACTGCCATCTTCCTTTAAAGACATGCATCAGCAGCTAGGAACCGAATCCTTCATCTCGAATGAATTCTCTCCTCTTCTTTCACTTTCTAGACCTAAATAGAAACACTTAGAAAGCTTCACAGCCTCCTCACTTGACTTCTAGGTAGTTCATGTCTGTGTCAGAGCCCTTGTGTGTTGTGGGAAGTACAGTGGAGAATGTCCCATAGCGCAGCATGGAAAGTGTTAATTTCCAGCTGCCTTAAAACTGGAACAGGGAAGTTGCCTTCAGCACTGATAGGTGAATTGGACTGATCGGATGATTGCTGGTAAAGATAATGTACCTCTTCTCCTGTAATAAAATGTACTTTCTGACCTTGTGCCTGTCTCTTATCGGTCTCTGCTCTTGTGTTTTGGCTGACTCAACACAACCGAACTTCTACATGATGTTGTAACTGTATTGTAGTGCTGGGGTATTTAGTGATAACTTTTACCTCATTTGAGGTATAAATCAAGGGTAAGCTGCTGTACAGTGAATCACTATTTCCTTCTCTGTGTGGTGCTTCTCATGGTGCTGTTGTCGTGGTATCAGCAAGAGATGATAGCAGAGATTACTCAACTCCTACATACTTGGATTTTATAAAGCATTATTAAAGGGGTCCTACTGGCAATTTTGTCCCCTACAAAACAGGTCGGAAGTAACTGAGAGACTATTTATTTCTCCTTCCTTATGGAGAGCTGTCTAGAACCCAAATTATACCCAGTATGACTTGCCAAGTCCTCTCTTGGGCTCTATAATCACTTTTAGATGTTAAAGTTTCTCAACTGTAACAGTCAAATGAAAGGCTGATAATTAATGTTCAAGCTAAATTTATTCAAGCATATCAGATGACTTACTCTTCCTACTTCACAAGAGAGAATGAGATTTAATTAAGTGTTAGGACTGGCACACTGGAAGCTTCTGCATGGTCTCTCTGCCTGTTGCAGAAGCTGGAAGGCTATGAAATCAAGTTCAGTGTAAAATTGCTTCCTTGTGATCCAGATAGCTGCCTGAGAAATCCCGTTGGATTCACTACACTTCAGGCATTACCTATTTCAGTAACCCCAGGAGAGAGCAACAAAGCACAGTGGAGGCTGCTTTTGAGATAAAATGAAGTAATAAATGGACTGACGGGTAGGCCACAGGAGATGGTGAAAACTGTAGTTCTCCCTCAAGGTGCTAATGGAAGTTCAGCACACAGGGCTGTGCTTCTGAGGGCCGGGTTGTGAACGTACATTTTCCCTTGTCATCTTCCTCCACAAGTAAGTAGCTCTGCTGGAAGCAGCCAGGTGAAAGGCAGGCACTATATGGGAACAGTGGGTAGGTTTGATAGCCTCTTAGCAACCTTTCCTACTGTTTTAGCAGATTTTTAGCTAGAAACACTTCAAATCACATTTTTCCTTTTCCCCCTTTTCTACTAGATGATTATTCTATAAGGCCAGCCTGCTTTCCAATGTGTGCCACCCCTTCCTCGCGTGGCCAAACAGAAATGCTGAGTTATCTGATCATTAACTGTTCTTTTTCCTTTGGGGTAAAAATCTCTTCCGTTGTCTTTGATGTTTAACTGCAGATCTACCCTGTGTGCATTCCAGAAATGCTTAAAAATGATTAACCAGGCAGCATTTTGTCTCTTAGGTGAAGAGGTACCAGTGCACCTTCGAGGGCTGTCCGCGCACCTACAGCACTGCCGGCAACCTGCGCACTCACCAAAAGACACATCGTGGGGAATACACTTTTGTCTGCAATCAGGAAGGCTGTGGCAAGGCCTTCCTTACCTCCTACAGCCTCAAAATCCACGTTCGAGTGCACACTAAGGAAAAGCCGTTTGAATGTGATGTGCAGGGCTGTGAAAAGGCGTTCAATACACTGTACAGGTAGGAAGTCTCTGCTTAATTTCTCTTGTAGATGTGGCTGCTGCTGTTCTGCGAGTTGCATCTGCTTTTTGTTCGTGTCTGGATCATAGAATGGTTTGGGTTGGAAAGGACCTTAAGATCGTCTAGTTCCAACCCCCTCCCATGGGCAGGGACACCTTGCACTAAACCATGTTGCTCCAAGTCCCATCCAACCTGGCCTTGAAATTGTTATGCTTCTTCCAGGTACAGATACGAATATAAACCTTCCCAAAATATGGAAATGCTATGCCAAGAGGGGGATGACAGAGCCTATGATGACATGCTTAGCTTATTTATGTTACAATAGTCTTGAATCATAGAATCTAGGGGTGGTTTTCACATCCTTTTTAGGTTGAAAGCACATCAGAGGCTTCACACAGGGAAAACATTTAACTGTGAATCAGAAGGCTGCAGTAAATACTTCACAACTCACAGCGACCTGAGGAAGCACATTCGAACACACACAGGAGAAAAGCCATTTCGGTAGGTCACTGGGTGGCAATTTTTACCTCTGTGGGACTTGTGTAATGGGCTGCCTGTGCCAAAAGACAGCTCTGACTGCCCTGGATGAAAAGCTGTTCTTGGGAGAAAAGAACTGAAGGCGGATGGCATTTGAGTGTGTTTGTTCTAGAGCTCCCTCAGCTGCCTGCAGAAGTGGGTGAAATGACTGTCTTCAAAGACAAGAATAGTCAAGCTATTTTTTTAAACCTAAATCTGTGCCACAGAGAGCATGTTCTTAAAACATATTGCTGCTGCTCTGCTGTGATGCGGGGTTTATTCCATGAAGGAGGCCCCCCTCAAATGCTGATTTCATGCTTGGATTTTACACTTCTATTCAAAGGCCTGCTATAGTCTGTGTACTATGCACAGGAGCTGTTGGGAGGTGCCTGAAACAGATGAGCTTAGGCCTGCTTTTCTGAGTCCTGGGACTATTGCAAAGCATGATCTAAGGTTGCAACTAACTCATCAAATAAGCCTGATGCTATCTTTTCTCTGATGCCTCATTCAGGTGTGAGCATGACGGCTGTGGAAAGGCTTTTGCTGCAAGCCACCACCTTAAAACACATGTTAGGACACATACTGGTAAGTCCCAAGGGTTTGTTTTTTCTTGAATTGAGCTTATTCAGTTTCTATGAACTCCAAGAACCCTAATATGTATTTATACTTACTTATAATACATGGGATGACACCAAACTGAGTGGTACAGTTGATATGTGTGAGGGAAGGGCTGCCATCTGGAGGGACCTTTACAGGCTGGAGGAGAGCACCCATGTGAACCTAATGAAGTTTAACAAGGCCAAGTGCGAACTCCTGCACCTGGTCAGGGCAGTTCCCAGTATTCCATTTATGCACTTGCATTTGTGCTTGACAGGTCTTGAATTTCATGAACATGTTTCACAAATGTATCAGTAACAATGCATCAAAATGAGCTGTCACCTTCCTGTGCCAATTCACGTGGTAAAAGCAAGACTCCAAAGAATGCTGAAAGCATGATGTGGCGTTAAATAATCTTGTTTGTATGAAATATTCTTCCTCTCCCAGGTGCTTTAAGAGTATGTGTCTGATATAATGTTTGTAAGTCTGTTACATGTGTTTTGCCCTGCCTGCAGGGGAGAAACCCTTCTTCTGTCCCAGTAATGGCTGTGAGAAGACTTTTAGTACACAGTATAGTCTCAAGAGTCACATGAAAGGTCATGAGAAAGGACATTCCTATAATGCACTTCCCAATAACAGCGTATCTGAGGTTAGTAGCATTTCTTCCTAATGCTTCTGTGTTAGGTGGAGATAAAAACACACTGTGGGGAAGAAATTCTTTCGCCTAAAGGTGTAAAGTTTAAGCCTGGGATTTGCAAAGAGAATTGTAAGTACTTGGTGCCCTGTGTCCCATGGGTGCCTCTGTTTTGATCTGAGAACTCGGGTTAAGTGCTGCAGTTGCTGGCATTCAGGATGCCAGTGTAGGGTTCATTCTCATATGCCGCGTTGACAGCGTGTTGATAATAAACAGAGGGATCAGTATTCACCAAACCCCTAGCTTGGTATTCGGTGAGCAGGTTCTATTTAGGAAAGCTCATTTAAATTTAGCTGTTCATTCTAATCACATTAAAATTAATGTTTGGGTTACTACTGCTTTCAACATGTCAAATACTGACAGAAGTTTGTAGGCAGTTAGATGTATTATCGTGCTTTCCTTGTAGGTTCTTACGTTTTGATCAAAACTAGGTAATAAGTGTGTGAAGTAAAATTAATACTAACTGTTAAGGGTAAAACTTTTTATTTCCTATAGACTGATTTGTTATTTAAATTTTTGGAAGCAATGTGATAAAGATGTTGAGTATCCTTGATAGCTACTGAATCACCTTTGCTTAGTAATATTGCTCCTTTGAGTTTAGAACTGAGACTTAGATTACATATAGGTAAAAAATCTGCCTGAGCAGAATTGTATGGACTCTAGAAAGTAATTAAAAACATGGCTGATGCTACTTTTTAAATACATAACTTCATTTCTTTTTCTTCTTTACAGGATACAAGCCACTCACTTTGTCTGAGTGACTTAAGCCTCATATCAACAGATTCAGAATTGCGGGAGAACTCCAATCCAGTGAGTTACTGCCCTGGAATTGCCTCACCCACCATTTGAGTTTCCTTTTCTTTGGCAGTGTGCTTGTCCTGTCAGCTAGAACTCAGCAGAGTAGATATGTGTGGCTGCTGGATTCTACTTCACTTGTTTGGGCCTCCAGCAGGCTCTGCTTCAGGCTTTCATTTCACTGCTGCGCATGGACAAGATGAGCTCTTCCACAGCATAAGTGACTCTGGATAGGGTTGGTTTAGCTGTACTGAATGCTGCCTTCTTTTCTGTGTCTCATGGCAGTTTGCAGGAGGTTCAATCTTGACAAAAATGTGTTTCTTATGCACCCTACTGAGCCTGTAAATTGATAGACATATTACTGCTGTTCTTGTTGGAACAAAACCCCCAATATTTCAGCATAGTTGAGTGAAAGAGAGAGAATTTCCTCCGAAGTATTGCAGTGCTTAATTCAAGCAGGTTTCTAAAGGCTCTGCATCTGATTTTACCATAGCAATGTTCTTGCTTATTGATAACTGTTGACTGGGCTTAAATGTTACATATACTGAAATTAAATACTGGTGAGACAGGGTCATTCTGTTGTGTTTGGATGTGGAAGCAGCATGCAGCACTTTGATACATCCTGCAGCAGGGATAAGCAGTGCATAGCCCAGGATCTAATCTAAGCAGAGCCATTTTGATTCTGCTCCAGATAAGGTTTCACAAACAGCCAAGAACAAATCAACGTCTGTTTCTGTTTCTGTCAGAAATAAGGCTTAAACGAAGTGGGGATGCAGAAGAATATATTTTCCTTTTGAATAAATTATTTTTGTAGGGATTTGCTCATTAGGTTGGTAAATTTGATTGTAGGTAGTCAAAGCTCAGTGTTGGTTTACACTAGGTAAGTGAACTATGTTGCCTTTCCTGAAGGTGGCTGATTATTTGGAGACGTACTGCTGACATTCATACGCTACTTGACTATGGAAAGTTTACGGAGACCTGAGAAAGAACATTATTTGATGTCTTCCTCTGTATTTTCTATTTGCCAGACACACGGACAAGACCTTAGCACAATCTCACCAGCAAGCATCTTTGAGTCGATGTTTCAGAGCCCAGATCACACTGCAAATCAGGATGACTCTCAGCAGACAGGTACAGATTGTATCTGCGCTATTTTGAGAGAGCTTTTTAACAGTTTTCCTCCTCTGTGCTTAATTCAGCATTTCAGGCTGAAGATTACTGCCTCACGTAACTCTTTAGTAGCAAACAGAACTTTAACTTCAGTATTGAAATGTATTCACAGGGGGTTTAGTGCTCGGATGGTGGTGGAGGAACTGACAGAGCACTTACAGCATGCTGTCATACACTGATGCTCTTGGGCTTTCCACATGAGTGCTTTTTCAAGCTTCCTCTCTTGATGTAGCTGCACAAACTGGCTGATAAAAAGGTTTCTTGGAGCTAATGAGGCTGATGAGCTTGTGTGTAGTAGTGAGTGTTACTGGCTTCCTAAATTTGGACCTACTTTTAGGTTTCACTGCCTAGTTTTACATGTTTTTGAGCACTTGTCTGAAGATGTGGAAGTGGTAATGCCTGACTTAGCAACTAGCTGAGGGATTTCTGCTAAGTTCATTGAAAAAACAGTTTATTCAGATCTTATGGGAAGTGATGTATTTCCATTTTTCCATGTTTCCTTTGGCAGCTGCCTTGATTGATGGTTTTAACGGCGATGCAGACTCGGTCACTGCTGTTCCGCCTTCTGCAGGAGACCCGGCGTCATTGTCTCTTCCACTTGTACTGCAGCTTGGCATCTCTGAGCCTTCACATTCAGCACTACAAGCCTCAGCAGCCCCTGCTGCTCCCTCCTCCATAGGAACCAGCTCACAGCAAGCTGCATTTGGAAATCCTGCAACTGTTTTACAATCCCCAGAAGTGCCTGTTCCTCACAGCACACAGTTTGCAGCCAGTCACCAAGACTTCCTGCAGCATACTCAGACCCCACCACAGCCCCTTGTGCAAGGACTTTCAGTGGTTGCTGGGGCATCTGCCCCAACACCATCAAGTGCCACTGAGCCCCTGCCAGCTGTCGTTCAGACTGTGCCTGTTGGTGCGAACTCTGTTCTGACCAGTAGTCCAACTATAACCATTACTCCTTCTCAGAGCACTGCTATCCTGCAGTCCAGCATTGTCATGGGAGAGCAAAACTTACAATGGATCTTAAATGGTGCCACTGGTTCTCCACAAAGCCAAGAACAAATGGTTAGTATGTCCACTATACGTAGTCGGAACCGTCTCTTTGCCCCCTAGAGTCCTTTTGAAAAGGAAGAGGATCAAACCTGTAACTGTAAGATAACTGTAAGAAACCAGGATGCAATGTTGTATAATTCTTATCATGTTAATATATATATAAACATGCCACCAATGCAGCCCCCTAAAAGAGATAAGGAAATAAATAGAAAATAGATTGAGATCTTTAATCTCTTCCCCAGTGACAGACTTGACACAGCAGTTATCAGTTTGGTGTCAGACAGAGTGCCACATGGCCTGAGAACGTATATGGGCTTAAATCTACTGCTTTTGACAAGTAGAAGCACAAAAGACTCTGAAGTTTGTGTCTAGGCATTTTGTGATCTGTCTCTTCCTGATGTAGCCTGATAAAGATACTGAAGTTTTCTGGGAAAGCAGAATGTTTCTGGTTCTCCAGTAAGCCTGGGTAGCTGAGACATCAAGGGCTTTATCTTTCAGAATAGTGTTGCTATCTGTGGGCTTTCTTAGCTGCAAATGGTCAGGAGTGAATGGCTGTGGGTACAAGCAGGACGAGCAAGAGCAGTAGCTGTTGATTAATTCAGTCATTCAGCTGTCAGAACCCACAAGCTGTGTTAACAAGCATGTGGTGTGGAGGGTCATTGCTTCCCATCTTTAGGACCTTTCAAACAATACTCTGAGTTTTGGGATAGCCAGAACATAGCCCAGAACCAACCTAAATGTTATCATTTATTATTAGTTTCCTGTGGAATACGTTTATAGCTGTTTCTTTTGCTTGAAGCTGCTTAGAATTTGAACAATAGAAATGGAATTGGAATCAACTCACACTTTTTCTGCATTTTTTTCCCCTTTTCTTTAAAGCCACAAGTTCCAAAAGTAGTAGAAAAGGTTTTTTTTACCACCGCATTACCAGTAGCTGGCAACACAGGTAAGCTGGACTCTGAACTTGCTTTTCTTTCTCTCTCTGTTTCTTTGTGGTACTGTTGGCTTGACCAGCATTTGTGGTGAATTTATTGCTTCTAGAAACTACGAAGAAAATCCTTTCGTATTTTTACCTTCCTGAGGTTTTCCTTGCACTCAGAGGCTTGTGCTGAGATCCTTCCCAGAGTAGTTTCTGTGACAACTTCTAAATTAGATCAGAAATTAGATTCAGTGTTCATAAAAACAGTATTTTAATGGGATTTGTATAGAGGAAAAGACAGAAATGCAAGGACATAATTTGTCTTCTTGTTCTTTGAAATGAAGACATGGAACAGATAGGGAACTAGTAAACTTAATCAGTTCTTCAGCAGTTGTTTTTGGTAAGCACTATCCATGAGATTCATCAAAATGAAACAACTGTAGAAGTTCTGTTCCTATGTGTTGTTATATTGCAAAGATGAATCAGTCAGAGTCAAGATTGATCAGGTAAGTTTGAACTAAATCTTAAAGAAAGGAAGCCAGGCAGGTGGAACAGGATAGAAAGAGTGAGGAGGAAGCATGAGAAACAAGATGGGAAAGGAAAGCAGACTAGAGAAAATGAACAGGAAAATACCTGTGTTGGTGTCAAGGAGTAGAATTGCTGGTGTAATGTTATATCATCGTCTTCACAGATTGGTTTGTAGGGACTGGAGTATCTGAATGCCACTCTGTATTAGATTTGATGCTGTAAAAGTTCTAATGGTTGTCAGAGAAGAGGCATACTGTGCTGAGCCTGGGTTCAACCTGAACAGGTTGCTCATCAGCAGAGAGTTCTTGCCACATTTTTCTTACTTACCATCTGCTGGAGTTATTCCTTGTGCTTGAAGAAAGCGAGATGTGATCTCTGCTGCAAGCTGCATACAGTCTAATTGAACAAAGAGGGTTTGTCTCTCCCTGCTGTGAAATGATGTAGTTCCGTTGTGTTTTGTCTCTGTTTCACCTTCAGGAAACCCTGTTCAGCAGATTGGTCTCAGTGTTCCTGTCATTATTATAAAGCAGGAGGAGGCCTGCCAGTGTCAGTGTGCCTGCCGAGACTCTGCCAAGGACAAAGCCACTGTTAAGAAGGAATGTTCCTCACCTGATTCAAAAGCTTTGGAGCAGCCAGCTCCCCAGCTGCAGCCTCAGACCTTTCCTTCCTCTTCCCCTTCTCCTTCATGTGGGCAGAGCAGTCAGATAGTTAACCCTCCAGACTCACAGACTGAAACATTAAGTGCCATGGATGTATCGGACTTCCTGTCCCTCCAAAGCCCTGAAACCCCATCTAATATAATTCCAATCGAAGCACTACTGCAGGGTGAGGAAGAAATGGGTTTGAATAACAGCTTCTCTAAGTGAAGATGTTCCAGATTTTCCTTTGCACCTGGAGGGTAAAACCCTCTCCTTTAGAAGCAGAAACTGAAGGATCGATTCTTTTTCCTTCCTCTTTGGAAGTTTTGTGGCTTATTTCTGCTTCACAGATGTCATCTTAGTCACGTCCCAGGTACATCCATCTCTGAGAATCTATCTAAACAAAAAAAAAGGTAAAAAAAATAAGAAAAAAAAGAAAAAGCTAAGTTATATATGAACTGTTTTGGCTGCACTGTCTGTCACTTTTGCTTGTCATATGTGAACACAGAAGTTAAGGTTACTCGTGTGCAAAAAGATTCTAAAAAGAAAAGGGGGGGTTTAGTTTGTCTCCAGTTGCACATGGCTTATGTTTGGGATTAAGGTACTGGCAGCAAGTGGGTCTTCGTTACAACTCCTTGGGTCTATAATTTTCTTCTGTCTCTTTTGTCTAATACTAACCATGCACTATAAGGGGAGCCCAGGAAAGGAATTTGCTGTAGTAGAAAATGGCATTATTGTAGAAGATGATTTATCTGCAATCTTAACTGGAATGTGATTGTCACACCACTGAGTTGGGAGCTTTGTACTAACGCTGTTACTAAAGCCTACAGAAACTTCTGGGGAGTTTTGTTTCAGAAGAGCACAAGTACCTCGTGCTCCTGATGGATCTGTTCATTTAATTTCATTAGGACTTCAGAGGGTGGTGGCAGACACTGTTTCATAAGGTGGAAACACAATCGGAGCCCCTGCTTACTCAGGCTCAAGAGTCTGTTTTCTTTGCCTCTCTTTGAAGGATGCAGTGAGTCCCAGGTGTAGTCAGGTTGGTGCCTGCTGCTCTTTTGATTTATTTGGCTCAGAACCAAGTCATCCTCTTAATCCCCGTGACTCTTTAATCAGGAGCATGGTGCCTTTGCTGGTTACTCTCATCTTTTGTCAAGAGCAACTCTTCAGAATGATTCAACCGAGATTCAGTTTGAATTCAGTGAGTCTATCCTTCAGCTGTCCACAAACGCTTCCCTTGTTTTCTGTTAAGCTATATGATTTCTGCCTGAATCTGCCTCCAACCTACTGCAATGCCAGCTTTTTGTGCACGGGGCTATTTCTTGACTAAAAGAAGTTACACAACATAGTAGTTTTTCATATCAAACTGAAAGTCTATATTCTAACCTACTCAGGGTAAATAAACCACAAACCCCCCCTTCCACCAAAAAGCCTGTAATGTTGCAATAAATGCAGTCTCATTCTAAATGGTTTATTTATGCTGCATTATTTTAAAAGATGTAATTTTATAGTGTTTTATCCATCTTTCTGGCTTTGGCTGTCAGTCCTTTTGTGTTAAAGGAAAGAATATTAAATAGTCTTTATTCAGTTTACAGTGTTGTCATTAGTGAGATACAAAGATAATGACTGTAAGCCACTTAATGCGGAGTGTCTCTGTGCACTAAGTTTAGGAATGCGAAATCCCAGTGGATAGAGGACTCTCCCCCTTTGTACTTGATCAAAGCTGCTCTCTGTACCTGCTGGGGAGAGAACCCTCTGCTTGCAGCCAGACCTCTCCAGGGTGTGGGATGACGAGCAGGTTTTCTAACCCTCTGGTGATGTGCTCTGTGTAGCCTTAGTGAACGCGCTGCCACGGCATGGATGGAATTGGCTTTTCACCTCTCTGACAACTCCCTTCCAGTTGTGACATGCAGAAGGGTGAAACTGCATCCCATTAGGGTGAACATGAGGGAGGAAAGGCTGTGCAAAGAATGCTGTGTGCCTGGGAAGTGTCATCTTACTCTGCTAGGGCAGGGTGTTCCCTTTTGGTAACTGCAGTGATGAGCTTGGGGGCACCAGCTGAACTGGAAGCACGCTGATAGTTTCCTCTCTGTGTTGGTGTGTGTTGCAGAGGGGACGTGGGCTCTGCAGCAATAAGGTTTGCATCTATGAAACGTGGATTAAGAGTGTTTTAGGTTTGGTTCTTGTAATGGTAACCCCTAGAGGGTAGTGAGACGGTGGTCCCGTGGTTTTTTAACTCCTACATCTTACTTTTGTGATGCAGTTTGGTTGCGTGGCAGCAAGAACTATTTAGAACACAAAAGAAATAGTCTCAAGCCTGTGTGGCTGGACTGTCCTCGCAGAGATGATCTCCACCAGTGTAGAGCTCCACTTTGGAGGAGTGTGAGTGGTGCCTGGAGCTGTGTGGGGTGTCCCCGGGGGGCACAGGCCACTGCAGGGGGCCTTTTGTGTTTGAGGGAGAGTGGATGTGTGTGTGCGTGTGTGCGTGTGAGAGATTCTACTAATGCAGGAGCATGCAGATTCCCCTGGAGTTGTGGGGTGATGGGTACAAGGGTACCAGATGTGGCCTGGATTTGGCATCTTCTTCTGAGCCTTTCTGTCCTTCAGGGAGGCGTTTTTCTCTGCTACTTTTGCTGCTTGTGACTTAGTTCACCTCAACCACCCTTCCATTGGGCCCGATAGCATCTTCAGAAGCTGCTTTGTGACAGAAGCGAGTAGAAGAATCTACCAAAGGCTTTGAAATCAGAAGCTAATTTGGAAGCGTGATTGCGTGCAGCACCTCACTGCTGCCGTCCTCTCCGAGTGGGTGTCAGCAGCTAAACCTCTCTGCTGTTTTTTCTTCACACCTACTGTTGTCTCTTGATGTGTTCTAGGAAAAGCAATGTGTTCAAGTTCATGCTGACTTTTAGGTGCACTGCTTTTGTTGTTACCCTCTTCTACATGCATCAGACAGGCTGCAATTTAGGTGAAACTAATTAGAGCTTGTAACGAAGCGAGAGCTGTGTGATGATCCTGTTGAATGCGCAGGCCGCTGCGCCACGGTCTGTGCATCCCACCTGATTGTGTTGTACAGATGTGTGCTTTTGTTGCTTCATCGTTGGTCTGCTTTCCAGAGTGTCCCATGCTGCATGTATCTGATGTGTTTCACAGTGGATATTTGCATCCTCAGGCGTTGTATTGCTGGGGTGGTGGTTAATGCACTTCGAAGGGAGGAGAATGTGAGTAGCTGGCAAGAGAGGGCAGCTGCAGCAAAGCCCTGAGACTCCTCAGTGCCAGAGAATTCTCTGTCCTCCTCTTGTTGCCCCAGCATTTAGTGTATTCACAATAACCTTGTTAAAGAAAGGGGGAGAGTTTCTACTGCTGTAGATCTGGTAAGACACCGGGTTCCCAGGAGGGGGCATGTTCTGTTAATACGCTGGAGCCCCCGAGAACAGCGTGTCCTCCCTCTGCAAAATCCACATTTCACAAACCCCTTCGATTATCAGTCAGAGAGCAAAGCTGCACTGCTCGGAGTCCTTCTGTGTTAAAAGTTTGGCTGTTTTGTGGCTTTTGGGGATTTTCTTGGTTCTGTACAGTTTCTGGATGGGTGCAGAAGCTTAAACATATAGAATGGGTCGAATTGCCAGCATTGGTCACTCTAGTCAAGCAGTGACTCGCGGAAGCAGACTTGGCATACAGTTGAAGGCTGTAGAAGTTGCTTTTCATGCTTGTAGATGGTAGAGGGATGGAAAATCAGCACTGCTTAAATGCTGGTACTGAATTATATAGAACAAGTACGACTTGGGCACTTGTATAATGCTGTGTCCAGAAAGACTAGCTCACAGAACCTCATACTGGTATCTAAAATGCACTTTAGGTTATTTTATCTTTAACCCAATTGCTGCAATTTCTTTTGTATATATACTTTCACAAAGTTTATTTTTGCTCTGAGTAAAAGTTAACAGGGGTGTGCAAAGAAGAGCACTTAACTTGGTGCAATACTTGTAGCTAAAGATCATTGTCCCATGTGGTCGGTCTGTCTGTGTCTGTCTAACCGAATCTGTGTAGTCACGAGCTCGGTGACCTACTTGCCCTTCCCTGTCTGTACCCAAACTAAATTATGCATCATTAGCAAACGTCCAATCTATGCAAATACTCCACTGAGAGCACTGTGCTTTAGCAGGCCTTTTCTCTCACGCTTTCCGGTGGGCTGCTTGTCACTTCTGTTGGACGCAGCCGAGCTCCCTGGTGTACACCCTTCCTCCCTCATCCTCCGCTCTGGTCTGCCATGTGAGGGTGAGCAGAAGTGACAAGCTGTTCTGAAATGGGCATGTCGCACCTTTAAAGTCTTCGGGATCGTTTTGATGTCATGTTATCTGCCTTACTTCATGGAGGATGGTGCTTCTGCAGCCATCCAAGGTATTGTTTTTGCAACTGCAGCAACGTTGTTAAACTGTTTACAGTACTCTTCCTGCACCGATTAGGAATAAGGCTCGGAGAAGGAACTAAGACTGGCCTGTTGGTTGTGGAACTGCTGGGGGAGATCAGTTAAGGTGGTGTTGACCTTGGAGTTGGTCGGTGATGCAAAGCTGTTCCTGGTTTGGGGGGGAGCACAGCCGGCAACCGAAGCAAGAGGCAGCCGGGTCTGTGGTGTTGAGCAGACAGGCTCGTGGTGTCACCACTGGCTGCAGGACCTGGGGCAAGTCACGTCACTGCCCCGTGCCTCAGCTTCTTCCTTGTGCAACGAGGACAGTGACACTTGTCTCTCCGAAATGCTTTGAGTGCAAAGTGCTTGGCATTAGTGACCTGAGCTAGCTGGGCGGAACTGGTAGAGTCCATCTGGATTGTAAGGCAAAAACGAGAAGCAAAGCATGTCTTTAATAAACCCTACAGGTTTCTGATTGCGTAGTTTTTAATCGTACACTATTTTTTCCGTAACATATTTTGGAAACAACGTCAAGATTTTTATAAATGTTTCCTGGAGTTGATACTCACGGACAGGGCTGAACTTTTAACTTTTTTGCGTCTCGTCTTGGTGTATTTCCTCTGTTCTAGAAGTTGGGTTCTGTGTCTGCACTGAGAAATGCAAATGAAACTGGATATTTATGTAGTCGTGTACATAGTCGAAGCGTGCGTGTTCTTGGAACTAGTTTAAAAATCCCACACCATGCTTTTGGTGGTGTGCAAGCTGGCCAAAATTTGGTTCATTATGCAGTGTACACTTTCTCAAACTAAATGCAGTTTCTACTTTTTTCTTAAAAACAAAGAGATTTTTTTCATATGATCTTTTTTCAGCAAAATCAAAGGTATGTTTTTGCAGTACCGTAGTTACAGTAGCTGGTATTCCTTGCTGTGTAGCTTTGTGTCCTTCCACTTGCTTACTGAACCGGAGCGATCGGTCCGGCCCTTCTTTTGGAGAGAGTTGTAGCTGCAGTTGGGTTTCACACAGAGCAGTGTCCGTGTGGTGGGAAGGGATGAGCAAACCTCGAGCCTGGTTCCTTACCCAAGTCCTACTCAGCGTTGGCATAATTGGGAAGCCAAGGAATTGTAGGAGAACCGCAGGTTGTCTCCTGACTGCTTCTGGTTTGACACGTGTGGGGAGCTGGGCAGTGGGCTTAGAGATGGCAAAATAAAAGAACCCCAGTTTTTCAAGAGTGTGTGTATGGGTATTAAAGGATTTTATTTAACTATGAAACATGGGGAAAAAACAAATGTGCTTACATTGAGCAATGTGAAGATGTTAGTTACAGGTACAGTACTTCCAAAGGAAGAGCATCTCCAAAACCCCCAAACAAAGAGTAAATATGAATTTGTATTTTTTGAAGAATGTAAAATGTGAAATAATGGTGTTTGCTTAATTGCTCATTTTGTATGAAGTTAATATTGTACTTTGAAATATCTGCAAAGAAGTGGAAATTAACTTTTTTGGAATTGAAAGCAATATTAATACTAATGGAATCCTAATTAAATGCTTATTTAAACATTGTGTTATAATAGTCTTTCCTAACAGTATTTATGAGTTCTTGGGGGAGATGTTTGAGGATCCTTCCCCTGCCCCCTTAGGAACTGATCAGGATGTGAAGGTATTTCCAAATCCTCCCTCCCCACCTGCACTGCCCTTCATGAACTCCATATCCTCAGGAGTTGGAGCAGAAGTTGTTCATCTTAAAGTTGTTCTTCATTTCTGTAGAGGGGAGAGGCTTGCCTGGTCCCCTTTGTGCAAACACCCGTGTAGGTGCCGTGAGGTGGCAGGAGCCAGCTGATGCTGCAGGGGCAGGGAGAAAGGCAACTCTTCCTTTGGTTAACATGAGAGCTTCTGTATTGCAGCTCTGAAAGTTTTGGGTACCAAGTGGTCCCTGGTAAGGAGAAGAGGAGCTTTGGAGAAAGATAGTGTCGATAAGGAAACCAGACTGAATCTCCTGATCTTTCCTCCTGAATCTGAGTAAATCAAGCTTTCAGCGTGGCGAAACATTTCCATGTGGAAAAAAAAACCCCATCCCACCCCAACCCTCTGAGTTGGGCCCCCTGCAGCTTGTGCATGTCTTGGATGATGCATCTCTGACTTTGGGATTGTAGGGATTGTCAGGAACGAGTCGCTGCCCGCAACACGGAGCGTTTGTTCCCCTCCAGCCTCCCCACGGTGAAGTGGATCATTCCCGAGCCCTGATGCTGTGAACAGTCAAGGGAAGAGCCGATGCTTGGACAAACCGGTGGGATCTGTTCAAGGCCGCACCTCCCGTGAGCAGCAGACCCGGGCACATGCACGAGGTACAGACAGAGCCCGTCCCGCTTTGCTTTGAAGGGTAAGTTGAGATAAGGTGTCGGTGCCGCACGACAACGCGAGCTCCAAGGCCACAGCTGTGGGAAGC